>NW_027063440.1:0-35446 GCF_032884065.1 Artemia franciscana | reverse complement strand
AATCTCAGATGACTCTATGGCTGTATCTGGGAGGCCCCATCATTGAATATCTGTCATATCATTTTTTGTTATAGCAGTGTGCTTGAATTAGGGTCAAAATCATTGCAAATCAGGTTTTTGCATAATAAAACTATTAAAGCAAAACAACGTGAAGCTTTCTTTACAAAAGTAATTATGCACAGACTCTAAGAACCATTGTAGTTTCACTGAAAGAAACTAAATAATTCGAGCTATACAATAATCAAGATTTAAAAGAATTAACACTAATTTATTTTTTCAAAGCCCAGGAGAGGCAAATGAAAGGCTACACATTTACAGACTTCTCAAGCATTTGGGAATGCCTTCACTTAATCGTACTGCTACTATTTCAACATTTAAACAAGCAGAAACATAAGCGGCATTATATTTTTTCACGGGTAGACAAGTCAGATTTCTTTTGAACGCGAAACTTTGCTTCATCTTTGTAACGCTAACTTTTTAACAAATTGGTTTCAGTTTCAATGTTCTGATACCAGTCTGTTGTCCCATAAGAGTGAGTGAATACCTGCATATGTTCAATTTTGAAACTTAAATTATCAGGAAATAAAAAAAGCATCCTCTTTCTTTAACAATTGAATGGAAATAAAATTTGTTTTTTGCGATTCGAAGAAACCAGCCCCGTAGATATGATACATCATATACATATAATATATACATACATATAATATATAATACTCCGTTTACTACCGTTCGTTACTACCAACGGTTCGATTGATAAAAATTTTAACAGCCTTTCAGTCAGATTCAAAATCAATGCAGTTGCGCTAACCAGGTAATTAGCGACATACCACCCATTGCCTTAATTATGTATTAGTTTTATAAATATAATTACAGTTTATTATTATTATTATAGTTTATTATTATATATTATATGTATGTGATTCTTCATCTTTGTAACACTAACTTTTAAAGGATCTAATTTTAAATTAATTTATTCCAGTAAATATATAAAATCGGTAAAAAGTAGCGTAAAGTTATTATTAGATGTTTTTAGAGATTTCAAAAAGTCTCAAGTTGGTTTCAAAGGTATTTTGGGAATTTCTGCCAAAATACGTGTTCCAGGGTAAGATACACTGGACCACTGAAGGTAGATTAAATGGGAGGGAGCTGTTTGCACACGCCGAGAATGGAGTAACCAAAAATTATTGAGTTTGATTATACTGTCTAAATTTATGCACAATGCGTAGTAGCATTAGAGAGTCCTTCTTTTATGACCTTTGCAAATACCGTATTAATTTTTGACAATGATTGCTAAAGAATTTAAGAACAGTTGGACATCTAATATTAAGACATTGAAGGAAACATACAGTCTCATTAATAAAAACAAGTTACATATTATAAATAAGAATTTGATTGTTATCCTGGACCATCAAGAGGAGGGGGGTCGCATTTTCGAAAAGCGACTTTGATATTCGGAAAGAGTATAAAATAAGGAATCTAATAGTGCTATTTTAAGTTGATTAAAATGTTTCCAACAGAGAAACCATAACTCTTCACCGTTACCCCGAAGAGTTAATGATATTAGAAGCTAGTTCGATCAGTTCCATACTTAACGTGATTTACTCAATTCTATGAACTCAAAAATATAAGTATCATAAACCAATTCTAGGAATTTTGTCACCAGATGATTGGTGGATTGGTGGATAAACTCAATACTCAATAATTGGTGGATTTTCACCAGATGATTGGTTCAAAATATATATTTTCGGTGCCAATTCCCTCCATTGTTGTCTTTATGGAATTATTCCGTTACAAACTAAACTCAAGATATTTATATTCAAAATCATTTTATTTTTTCTTGCTTCTCGTCACCAATGTAAAACCTTCTTCGTCTACTATAGGTTCTTTAGATTTTTTATCACCCGTTTCCTGTAAGGACATGCTGTCAACATTTAGTGCCTCAACCGAATCCTCGGGTACCTAAAATACAAATGAACATCTATTAATGCTTGAAATTAACAGTAGAGATCGCTTATAAGAGTGAAAACTAGCGCTGGTGTCGGCAACACTAAAACTATCAATGCCATCTAAAATTTGGCAGCAACTGGCATTTTTTCAAGCTTACTATACGTTTTCCTGTCAGGAACTGAGATAAGACAGTTATTACTACACTAATTTTACCGACTTCACAAATTAAATTAACTATGCCAAGCCTTACCAAATACTAGATGCTGTTAATGTTTTTTAACGACATTAGCGCCAGTTCCCAATCTTGGATTTTAGTTTCCTTTTAGTTCCATTGGTCGTATGTTATTGTAAGTTTTTTTTTTCTTTTATATATTTATGATTACTTGAGGACGGCCCTTGGACATAGGGCCGAGACACTCATTCAAATTAGAATTCCACTGTCTTACGAAAAGGATTCATTATTGTTCTTCTTATTTTTGATGTTTGTTACCCAGACTCCCAGACTTGAACTGAACCTTGTAAGATAATTGCAAAGCTGTTAGGTTTACCATACTTCTTTCTTTTCTTTTTATTAAAAACTTCTGTTTCAGTTGGTGTGTCGACAGGTGTAGATACAGAATTAATGTTTGAGGGGGGAGGTACTAGCGAAAATTGAGCTCCTCTATTGGTATTGTTCACTCCTTCCCTACTAATTAGGGCGACGTTCAAGCTTCTGGTGAAGTGACATTCCAGTCTGACCCTCCCCCGGATTTACCTCTGTCTGTTGAGTTCAAAGAAGGGAGAGGCGAAATATTCTCATTAGTCTTTCACCTACTTTCCAGGGTTAAATTGAGCCGAAATTTTATACACGGATGAATTATTTCGACAAAAATAGATAGCAAAAGGTCGGCAAACCCTCTAATATTCCCCTCTCATCTCCTAGAGCTAACTTTAGGCCAATGTTATAACCATTAAAAAAATGTTATATTCATTCTTACTGGAGTTTATTCGCCATTTCTTTATCTGTGGATGTTTTGAAGGAGACTAGGCGTGGTCAATTCAAGAAGCATTAATTTTAAGACCTCTTTTGTTGTGCCATTAAAAATTTTAAAGGCTTTTAGTTGCGAAATATGTATACAAAATTTTGTAATCACGAAGGACGATAGCTTATAACGAAATCTACATAAGATTATAAAGATCAAAATTTAGTGGAAAAATCTATAGTCTTTAATCTTCAAATATATTAAAAAACAAAAAATATCAAAAATAAAAACCAAAACAGGAAAAATTTGACTTTCCCGAGATTAAGAGTAAAATCGCCCCGAAGAAATAATATACAAGTAAATAGTTGTTATATGTTACATATAATAATACATATAATATTTATATACATTATCATAACAACATTTTATATTTCTATGAACAACATTAAAGTTTTTCTTACAACAATAAAAAGAAAAAAATTTCAGATTGTAGTATATTTGGAGATAATTTTATTTCTAACAATTTTATTAGCCTGTTGAGAAAGGTTGTCCAAGTCTAATTTAACTTGCACAGCCGGGTTTTATTTCACCCTTCACAAGTCAAAACATCAATGTAGCACAACGTTGGGCTGATTTTCAAGGTTCTCTCAAAACAGAATACTACTAACAAACATTGCATGAGCCCCCAGGACAAGCATAGGGAGAGAGAGGGATGATTTCGGGACCAAACCCGCTTTAAATCGCACCATTTTTTACAATCTTACCCATATTTTCTTAAACACATCGTTTTACATTTTTTTCAAACTTGTACACTACTCCCGAATATTATAACCCCTCTAAAACCAAGATATGGGTGCCTTAGTAGTCTATATTAATTACGAAAACATGTGTGCAGTCTCTTGCGAATCGTACATGCTATGTTCCTAAGAATCCCTACAAAGACAAAACCGATAACATTGAGGCTAATACAACAGTACGCTAATATACGTTAGTCGTTCAATAAGCTACTAGGTCTGGAGAAAAAAGAAAGAGTAAAAAGAGAGAAAGAAGAGAGGGAAAACCCTGGAGGAAGAGAAAAAAGGAGACACGTTAGAGCTACCATGCCAAAATATTTAATTTATTTTGAGAACTTTATTTGAAAATTTATTATTAATTTATTTTGAAAATATTCAATTTATTTTAATTAATCATAAGAAATTTTATTTTTCGAACTGTAAATCATCGGTTGAGATGAATTGTTTATGATGGTTTTAACAATGAATTATATCTATTTTACGATGATTTTTTTATTATAATGATTCACATTTATTCATATATTTGAGGAGTTTGATTGTATATTATATGAAATTTGTAGTGGTGATTATAACATATTGAAAACATGTGTATAGTCTTTCGAATCAGGTCTTCCTAGATTGAATAAGCATTCGATGTTTGATGCTTTTATCTAGTTACTTTTCTAACGTTGCAAGGAGAGGCCCTTTTATGCGCTGAGGACAGTCAAACCGAATTCTTTATTTTACGATGCACAACTGGTGTGCTTTAACAAACTAGTTATTTTTACTTACTTCCTGAAAATTCTCTTGCAGAGAGAAAGGATGCTTATCAAGGAATTTGGTAAGATGTATCACATCCTAGCCGAGTGGTTAGCACACTACTTGAAATCCTTATCAGTGAGGATAGGGGCTCGAGTCCTGGTGTTATTTTGTTTGGAACGCCTGTCATTGACATGACTCGGTAAGCTCAAGTAGAATCGACCCAACTCCGAATACGAACTTTGAGAAATCTGGGCAAAGTAGACAAAAAGGGTGTGAAAGCACAGGATGACTGGCCCCCAGCCCCCCCCCCATTTCATTATGTAAGGTTTTTTTAATGTAAGTGTAAGTAAGTGTTATTAAGTTCGTGTTTTTCCTTGAGAGTAAGAAAAAGCCGAAACAATTTTCTTTGTTAAGAAACTTGAAAGATTTTATATAAAATGGAATTACCTTATAGCAACACATAAGCTTAATCATAGGCAGACCAATAGCGCTTCCTAAGTAAAGAACGATGCGGGCAAAATGTGTTATTTGTGCTTTTTTGGTTTTGTTTTAGACCAGGGCACTTCGCATAGAAGGAGCTGTAGAAGCTTCAAAAGGGCTGTAGAATGGGCTGTAGAAGCTTCAAAAGGGCTGTAGTTGATGGGCTAAGCTTAGAAGGCAACAAGCAACGTAAGCTACGGATACGAAGGTAAACTGTTGATTTTTCAAGCACATTTTAGATTATTAATGGAAGAAGTAGACAACTTTTGAATCCTATTATACAAAGGTACAGGAGCATAGAGAAAAAATTCTGGAAGCTCCATTCAATTACACCAACAACAAAATACAAAGGTACAATGGGCTACACGCTTTAATATCACATATTTAGGATCGTGACAAAGAAATGATTAGTCTAAATGTTCCACAATCATCTTGATTGTTTTCAGCTCTCCCTTTTCCCAATTGCACTTCCTGGCTAAAGGGTCATGAAGCGGAGATCAGAACCACTGATAGGGACTGGAAAGTTCAATTGCCTTCTTTACCTTTATTTACCTCTGAGAGCAGACTCCTTTACCGACTCTATTACCAGCTTATTTGCGCACCTTGCACAGTGCCAGGTTAAATTTTGGTAACTTTAAAAATTCAGATCGCAACTGTTCAATTTTAGTCGCTTTTACTAGCTTTACCTCTCCGAATATTATGTAAACACTAAGTTACACAATAATCTTTTTCCAAATTAAAATTACCATTTCATTGTCTTCTGGAGATTCTTGCAGCCTGCACAGAGCAAGGTTACATTTTGGCAGTCTTAATAATTCAGCTTGTAACTGTTCTAGGTTAGACTCTTTTACCAACTTGAAAAACTTGCATAACAGTATGCCAATTTCATCTGTGGAGCCATCTTCAATTTCTGTTTCAAATTCATTGGAGACTAGCTCAGCAAGATAGTCACCTACTTCCCAGCCTTGCAGATTTTCTAGAATCAAAACAAAATGAATAATTCGACGAATAAAAGGAAAAGATGGACAATTTTAATTTTAGATGACGAAAATGAACTGGAAAAATAATGGCATAGAAACCGCGTTTCTTTTACTGCTCGGCAGAAGGAGAGGGAAGGAGAAAGATTTAAAAAGGGAGAAATGTATCTCTACATCTAGGTGAGCAAGTTTGTCGTTTTCAGAAATTTCTTCAATGAAAAAACAAAAAAAGGCATTTTTCAAAGAAAATACCCAGAGAAAAGGTATTTTTCAAATCTACAGCAGGGGATAAAAACTATAAGGGGACACGGTCCATTCCTCCTCCAATTGACACCACTGGAAATACATATTGAAACCGATCATTCACAGCTCATTACAAGAGTATTTTATCCTTTTTTGACTAAAATTTAGTTGAAGATTAGGGACTAGGACTAGATCTTATATCTGTAATTATCTATCCTAGATTGCTATAATCTGTTATTTTCATTGAATGTAAGTAGGCCCCATATTGCTACTAAGATTTTACTTATCTGATCTTACATTATTTTGTTTAGATTTTCATCTGTTGCCTAATGAAACTTCTTTGATCTTGGAGCTTACTGAACTCAGTCAAAAGTGCTTCAAATTCATATTTTGCTGTTAAATAGGACATGGAACAGAAGATTAGAAATGATGGTCTCATCAAAAAGGGCACCAATTGGGGACAGTATGGCGAGTAAGGTTTAGATTTAGATCTCTGGATTTAATTAAAAATGTATTACTTCTAGGTATTATCATTTAAAAATGTACTTCCATTGAATTTGAAAATAAACTCTTTTTTTAATCTTCACAAAAAATCATTTCCCTCCCCTAGAATTTTGGGAACTTGGCAACCCTAATCATCAAAGTCTTAAGGCCAGCAAGTATACTGAACTTAGATATTATGGAAAAAAAGACCAAGAACTAACACCAGAGTTCTCTGATGTTCTTCTAAAATTGTTTTTAGCAAAAATTGTAAGATCATAGCAGACTTAGTAGCCTAAAAACAAGCCTAGTGTTACCATAACTGGTACATTGTTGCCATAAAGTGTTCATTCTGGCATAGTACCCTATTAGCTGGTAATAATCAAGCACATTTTTATTTGCCTGTGCTATATAATTCAGGTAAATTTGCAGTTTTCAACATAATTTAGCTAGGATGAAAGTGAATGCATGACTTGATGCCTTTTTATGCTCTTTCGTAATTCAATAATCGTTTCAAAGGGAAATTATGTTCGGAACCCATAAAGGGACTAAGACAGCTAAAACAGCCAAAATTAAAAAAAAGTTTAAAAATGTATTTTTAAAAAAAAATCTAGCTAGTGAGAATAGATTATCGCTTGTAGCTGATTCAGAAATAGTAATTAATATTTTCATTGGAGTTAATAGTAAAATATTGGTAAGAAAATGAATTTTTAAAAAGAGCCTCGAAAATTAAAACCTCGAAAAACCTCGAAAATTAGATCTCAGCAAAACTGACGTCATGCATTTTAAATCCCTCTGTCCTATAAAAATATCCAAGTCCTTCCCCAAGGGCCGGTCCAGTGTGCAACAATGACTATGTAAGGAATACTAGGAGTCCTGTTTTATATACTCGTATTCCATTTCAAGCATTTCTTTTGTTTTGCATTTGCTGATCATACAATTTACTATTCCTCAGCTTATCTTCGTGAACTTGAAATATGCACATCAGTAACAAAAACACATAATTTTTCTGTCTCTTAACGTCATAACCGACAATAGAATAGAATTTATTGTGAAAATTTCTATCACAGCATGGTTGACGAATTTGAATTTTACATCAAAAGAGCACTACTATATATATGTGTAGGCCCCCCGCGCGCGTGAATATCCCACCTGTGAATATAGACTGATTTATATATATATATATATATATATATATATATATATATATATATATATATATATATGTTTTTAACTACGTAAAACTTGCGAATATACAACATTCTTTGCTGTCCCATTGTCTGTGCATATAAATAGATTGTCAGGTTTACTGACTCTCAAACATGCAACATATAAGTCTGTAATATCTCTTTGAGTGTCCCGGTCGTCATTTATATTCCCTGTGTCCCGGTCGTCATTTGTATCCCGGTGTCCCGGTCTGTAATTTCTCATCGAACATTCCCTGTGCCCTGGTCGTCATTTATTTCGTTATTTGTGTCCCGGTGTCCCAGTCTGTTATTTCTCTTTGAGTGTCCCGGTCGTCATTTATATTCCCTGTGTCCCGGTCGTTATTTGTGTCCCGGTCTATAATTTCATCAGTTGACAAACATGACGTCAGTCTACAAACAACTTCATGACGACATACAGCTCAATCCTTATAATGACGTCAGTCGACAAACATGACATAAGTCGAAACACAAACATGACGTCAGTCGACAGACACAAACAAACAACTTATTTTTATATATATAGATATATAAAACTAGCTGTTGACCCCTAGTTGGTGGGGGCGCTTCGCACCCCCCAAGCCCCCCGCGCACGTAAGTCGTTACGCGCCATTGTAGTTGTGTCCCTGTGTCCCACCTGTGAATATATATATATATATATATATATATATATATATATATATATATATATATATATATATATATATATATATATATATATATATATATATATATTTTGAATTGTGTTTCTAATTGAGCGGATTTTTTAAACAATTAGCCACATGGTAAAGATGAATTCTATAATTGTTTAGTTCATTCAGGTTTTTTGCAATGTGTTAATATTTGTGATTTGGTAAAATTTATAATATTTAGTTTACCTATTGTTGCTAAAAAGAGGGATATATTAACAGGATAAGCTTGTTTTGGTTTTACTTGGTTGTTTTACATTTGCTGTTTTTTTTTTCTTTCATAGGCATGTATTTTGGTGGTGATACCTGACACGGGGATGCCATGGATATTCTGTGGTAGCCACAACACTGTGCTGGGTAGAGAATTTAAAGTGGCGAAACCCTATATAGGCCAGTGTATTCTCCTGATGAGCCCTTGTGTTGGGTGTTGCCTCTGAATTATTTGTCTATATTATTTTTTCTATTGTTTGGTAAATGACGACTTATACTTATTGACGACATGACTGCCTGTCCATGGATTATTCTTTATGGTTGATTGTGAATGGCTATGCTGTTTGACCTATGTGATTGTATGGATGAGTAGGGTTAAGGCCTCATTCAAGTGCTGGTCTATATTAATCACTAATTTAGGAAAACAGTCTTCCTTTTCTCCTTCTGTCTCTCTTTTTTTTTCTTTTTCTTTTTTTTTTGTGAAAAGGTAAATATAGAGGATGACAATTTAATTGAAAAGACTGAAGAAATACTTTTTAAAAATTTTAATATTAAAATAAATGACAATGATAAAAAGTTCCCTTTCCTATATTGGACTGTAAAATTTCATAAGAATCCCCCTAACCACGGTTTATTGCTGGAGCAGCTAAATGTCCAACCTGACACGGGGATGCCATGGATATTCTGTGGTAGCCACAACACTGTGCTGGGTAGAGAATTTAAAGCGGCGAAACCCTATATAGGCCAGTGTATTCTCCTGATGAGCCTTTGTGTTGGGTGTTGCCTCTGAATTATTTGTCTATATTATTTTTTCTATTGTTTGGTAAATGACGACTTATACTTATTGACGACATGACTGCCTGTCCATGGATTATTCTTTATGGTTGATTGTGTATGGCTATGCTGTTTGACCTATTTGATTGTATGGATGAGTAGGGTTAAGGCCTCATTCAAGTGCTGGTCTATATTAATCACTAATTTAGGAAAACAGTCTTCCTTTTCTCCTCCTGTCTCTTTTTTTTTTTTTTTGTGTTTGTGCTGTTGCATTGGTGATTTCTCTTTTCATGATATATATATATATATATATATATATATATATATATATATATATATATATATATATATATATATATATTTAACTATGTAAAACTTGCGAATATACAACATTCTTGGCTGTCCCATTGTCTGTGCATATAAATAGATACTCGGGTTTACCGACTCTTGAACATGCAACATATAATTGTCCATGGGAAAAACAATCTGTATTCAGATCTATGCCTCATTATTCTAATGATTGCCCTTGAGCTTTGTTGATGGTGATTGCTAATCGAACATTCTCTGTGTCCCCGTTGTCGTTTATATATCCCCCTGTGCCCACCGGCGTCCCCGTTGTTGTTGTTTCCCTGTGTCCCGGTCGTCATTTGTGTCCCGGTGCTTTGTTGATGGTGATTGCTAATCGACCATTCCTTGTGTCCCGGTCGCTTTCTCTTTGAGTGTCCCGGTCGTCATTTATATTCCCTATGTCCCGGTGTCCCGGTCGTCATTTGTGTCCCGACGTCCTGGTCTGTAATTTCGTCAGTCGACAAACATGACGTCAGTCGACACACAAACATGACGTCACTCGACAGACAGAAGGACAACTTATTTTTATATATATAGATTGCAAACAATAAAATTGATCAACAAAACTCGGGACAAAATTTTTGCGATATTTTTCATGTTTAGCGGGGATGAGTCAGTTTGGGGACTTTTTGGGATTTTATTCGGGACGGTCTGCTACGGGCAGGAAGGTAGGGTTCAGTGATGATGGAGCGTAATCAAGAAACAAGACAGGTTCTTGGTACCGAAACGAAGGCATAGCAGGTTTCTTCTTTCGGCCAACGTCGTGAGCTTGAACTTACCTAATGATATAGAACCTTCCCTTCGCCATTTATGATTCTAAGCGCTTTTTTTGGACATTTTCCGTCATATACATATACTCCAAACAAAGACCGCAATGTCACACTGGACAAGCATACTCGAGTATTACTACTACTACTACTACTACTACTACTACTAATAACTCACTGCAGCACCAATTCGCCTGAGGCCAACACAGCTACGCACGCTCCTCCTCCAACCTAATCTATTTAAAGCCCCACTCTTTACACTCTCCCAGGAAGTTCCCATTTCCTTTAAATCTTTATTTATGACACCCTCCCAACCCAGACAAGGATGACCTGCTTTCCGTGTAGCCCCAAACGGTTGGCCAAAAAGGACAATCTTCGGTAATCTGTCATCCTTCATCTGTAGAGGCCGAATAAATAAACAGTAAAGTTGGAGAACATCCTTAGGGGGTCAAGAAAATTTATCAAAAGTTTTAGAAGGGTCTTGCACAAGCGACCCCCTTTTTTTCTCACTTTCTTAAACCATTGCTGAGGTTTGCACTGTTTTAAGCAATAACTGGCACCAATCTTGACAAATGACTTTTTTTATTGCTTAGATTTGGTCTTCATTTGCCACAATTCTCTGATAGAATAACAAGAGTTTTATTTATATTTATAATTACAGCAGCATAGTACACTGCACAAATGTGCAAAAAGTACTGAGCATGTGCAAGAGCATGCAAATGAAGTATAACTGGAAAAGAAATGGTAATGCCATCTGAAAGGTCATTAGCTTTTCCTTTTGCTGGCTTTCACTAGTCACAGTGTTGCCTCTTTTTTGGTAGTTCTGAAGGTTCTGAGAGTCCAGAGTACAAATAAGGTTTGAAAATTAATATCAAGAAGATTAAGTCACTTAAGCTAGGAATAAACAAGGATGAAAAGGTGATGTTAGGTAGCAAGAAAACCCATCAAAGGGATTACTTACGTACCTGGTTTATTCACCCAAGTAGTATCACTAATTAAGATGCTGGATCCTCTGAATATGTAAAAAGTAGGATAAACAAGGCATAGGGTATTGATTTGCTGTAGAAAAAAGTTCAGAAGAATATGAAGACAAGTCAGCAGATTAACAACTGAATATTGGAAACCATTGGAAGAATTTGTTTGGAAAGATATATACCGGAAAAAATATATCGGAAAAATAACAAAAAATTATTGCAAATGTGGACAAAATGTATAATGATTTTCGATATCTAACATTTTGCATTCCATTTGGTTGATTTTTTTTCTAGTTTTTTTTTCTTCTTTTTTTTGAGAAGCAAGTTCTGACTTTTCAATATTACATGAGAAGTACACAGAAATAGCAGCAAATCAAGGTCTTCAAATAAAAGAAGCTACAACAGAACATAGAACAACAATAGCAGCAAATTAAGGTCTTCAAATAAAAGAAGCTACAACAGAACATAGAACAACAATAGCAGCAAATCAAGGTCTTCAAATAAAAGAAG
Organism: Artemia franciscana; assembly: GCF_032884065.1. Taxonomy (NCBI): domain Eukaryota; kingdom Metazoa; phylum Arthropoda; class Branchiopoda; order Anostraca; family Artemiidae; genus Artemia; species Artemia franciscana. The sequence goes on along the minus strand of NW_027063440.1, from coordinate 23,345 downwards.
CTACAACAGAACATAGAACAACAATAGCAGCAAATCAAGGTATTCAAATAAAAGAAGCTACAACAGAACATAGAACAACAATAGCAGCAAATCAAGGTCTTCAAATAAAAGAAGCTACAACAGAACATAGAACAACAATCGCAGCAAATCAAGGTCTTCAAATAAAAGAAGCTACAACAGAACATAGAACAACAATAGCAGCAAATCAAGGTCTTCAAATAAAAGAAGCTACAACAGAACATAGAACAACAATCGCAGCAAATCAAGGTCTTCAAATAAAAGAAGCTACAACAGAACATAGAACAACAATAGCAACAAATCAAGGTCTTCAAATAAAAGTAGCTACAACAGAACATAGAACAACAATAGCAGCAAATCAAGGTCTTCAAGTAAAAGAAGCTACAACAGAACATAGAACAACAATAGCAGCAAATCAAGGTATTCAAATAAAAGAAGCTACAACAGAACATAGAACAACAATAGCAGCAAATCAAGGTCTTCAAATAAAAGAAGCTACAACAGAACATAGAACAACAATAGCAGCCATTCAAGGTCTTCAAATAAAAGAAGCTACAACAGAACATAGAACAACAATCGCAGCAAATCAAGGTCTTCAAATAAAAGAAGCTACAACAGAACATAGAACAACAATAGCAGCAAATCAAGGTCTTCAAATAAAAGTAGCTACAACAGAACATAGAACAACAATAGCAGCAAATCAAGGTCTTCAAGTAAAAGAAGCTACAACAGAACATAGAACAACAATAGCAGCAAATCAAGGTCTTCAAATAAAAGAAGCTACAACAGAACATAGAACAACAATAGCAGCAAATCAAGGTCTTCAAATAAAAGAAGCTACAACAGAACATAGAACAACAATAGCAGCAAATCAAGGTCTTCAAATAAAAGAAGCTACAACAGAACATAGAACAACAATAGCAGCAAATCAAGGTCTTCAAATAAAAGAAGCTACAACAGAACATAGAACAACAATAGCAGCAAATCAAGGTCTTCAAATAAAAGAAGCTACAACAGAACATAGAACAACAATAGCAGCAAATCAAGGTCTTCAAATAAAAGAAGCTACAACAGAACATAGAACAACAATAGCAGCAAATCAAGGTCTTCAAATAAAAGAAGCTACAACAGAACATAGAACAACAATAGCAGCAAATCAAGGTCTTCAAATAAAAGAAGCTACAACAGAACATAGAACAACAATAGCAGCAAATCAAGGTCTTCAAATAAAAGTAGCTACAACAGAACATAGAACAACAATAGCAGCAAATCAAGGTCTTCAAGTAAAAGAAGCTACAACAGAACATAGAACAACAATAGCAGCAAATCAAGGTCTTCAAATAAAAGAAGCTACAACAGAACATAGAACAACAATAGCAGCAAATCAAGGTCTTCAAATAAAAGAAGCTACAACAGAACATAGAACAACAATAGCAGCAAATCAAGGTCTTCAAATAAAAGAAGCTACAACAGAACATAGAACAACAATAGCAGCAAATCGAGGTCTTCAAATAAAAGAAGCTACCACAGAAAATAGAACAACAATAGCAGCAAATCAAGGTCTTCAAATAAAAGAAGCTACAGCAGAACATAGAACAACTCTATCTTTGTGGATTTTTGGGACACTATAGAATTTAGGAGCAGAGCAAAATTTATGATAAAATATATTTTTATATTATATTATTACGATTTATGTTCCCATATTCAAATACCTGTTCAATGTCTGATGTTTTATTTAATTGTCTTTTCACTGTTGCATTAAGAGGGTGGCTTTTAATTTAGTGTGTTTTGTTTTCATTTTGTCTTGAGGACTTTTATCAATCAATCAATCAATTTATTTAAAGCCCATCTACAAAAAAGAGGGCGGAACGCCCTTAAGATGGAGTAATAAGAGAAAAAAAAGCTACAAATAAATACAAATCAACACAAACAAACAATTAAATAAGTAATGCTGACCATGGGTGAGACACTATCGACATAGAAGAACGAAAATCATGAAGCCTTTTATCAATAATAGATGTAGGAGAAACTAGGCGGAATTTGTTCATTAAGTAACTATTTCTAGTCCAATGAGGGTAACTGAGAAGGAATTTAGCATAACGAAAATATACTCTACGAACAGATAGTTTCTGAGGTTCACTAAAAAGCTGCCAAACCGGATAAAGAGAAAGGAGATGAGGTAAAACTAGGCTATTATAAATTTTCGCAAGATTTAATTTATCAATGTGTTTAATATTAGATACAATTGAAGCATAAGCAATTCTCAGTTTTTTCTTCAAATTTTCAAGGGATAATTTCACAGTTTCTTTCATATTTTTTCCAATAGGCATTCCAAGGTAAACTAATTTTTGAGAAAGGGGGACTTGAACATTAGCTAAAGATAAGAAAATAGGGCCTTTTGTCTCTTTAAAATTGAAAGCTACAACAGCAGTTTTTTCAACATTGAAAGAAGGCCCAATATTTTTACATTCATTGTAAAGCTGATTAAACGCATTTTCACATCCACTAAAAGTACGGCTTAGATTCAAAACATCATCTGCAAAAGTTATTAAAGACAAGTTAAATCCACGGTGAATACAACTAAAATTAACAGAATTTTGGGCAACTTGGGAAAAAATGCAAGAGTCGAAAGCACGAGCAACATCTAAAGCACAAAGGATAATATGGGATCTACTTCTTTCTGCATCAGCAAGAACATTCATTAAATCAAAAAGGGCATGCTCCCGGCTAATACCTTTTTGGTAACCAAACTGGTGGGGTAGGACATAACATTTAGAAACAATTTCATCCAAAATAACTGACTCAAACAATTTAAAAATAGTACAAGAAACTGTTATAGGTCGGAACGAATTACACGCAGTAAAATCCTTTTTGCCTTTTTTCGGAATAGGGGTTATTTGACCAACTGTAAATTGATAAGGAACAACTCCGTTTTCAATAGACATTTGAAAAAGTAGAGATAAATGATTAAAAGAAAAGCACTTGCATAATCAAATATCTGGCAGTAATTCCATCAACTCCCGCGGAATTTCTTTTCTTTAGTTTTTTACAATAAAACGATACATCACTTGGCTTAATTATAAATGTCGAAGGTTCGTGTTTTTTCAGACAAACACTTAATTCTTTTTCAAATTTTGACTCAAGAGCAGGATCGGGAGAAGGAAACTCATGCTTATAATAATTTATCCACTCAGGCTCAGGAATATTATTTGCACTAATGTGTTCACTAGGGCGTTCAAATTTTTTCCAGAGCTTCGAAGGGTTCTCTGCAATTTTATGAGCGTTTTTCTCAATAAGATCAACCTTATGTTTTCTTAACACTTTAGCAAAAAAAAACGTTTAGAACGTAGCCGCAAACCATTTATAGTCCCAGACTTAGGCCTGCCGCAATCCTTCGAAATATTTAGCCAAATTTTAGAAGACTCGCACGCGGAAATAAGGGAAGGGTTTTTTGACCAACCCTGAACTTGAGAGCATTTCCTAATACGCCTGCACGGGACAGCTGAAGCTTCAGCACACTTGAATGCATGGTTAATTTCAGCTAGATAGGTGGTAAGTCCGATGGCTATTTCTTCCTCACTAAGGCCCGAGCGCGAGCACAACAAATGAATGGGTACCTTTATTTTATTTGATATTCTGTCACATTCAAAACGAAACATATCGCGGTTAACTTCTTTCCAGTCTTTTATATAAAACCACTTTTTATCTGGCTGTTTAGGGGCATGAAATGAAGCATTTATTTTCAACTTTATTGGAAGGTGATCCGAATAAAAGCCATCACTAATTACCTCGACAGTTTCACAGGGGAAAGATGCAATAAAATGATTAAGGTTAGAAGTCGCTGACAGGACACCAATAAATGTGAAAGTTTCTGTTTTGTCAGCAACTGAGTAGGAAGGGGGGAAAGGGGGGAATTTAGAAGGAGTTGGGTTCTTGGCCATGAAATGCCAGTTAGGTCACAATTGAAGTCTCTTGCGATCAAAACTCGAGCATTTGGGCGCTTTGAAACTCTTCACAAAACTCGCTAGCTTTTTGCAAGCATTTATGAATTTATTCTCTGATTCCGAAGAGCAGTAATTAGTTGGCAGGTAAACGTTTATACAGATTAGGTCCGAAAATTCGGCAGCAATGAAATGGTCATTCGACTCAAGGAGATTGACGGGAAATTGTGAAATGATAGCTAATCCCCCTGAAGGTCGGCCACGGCTCTTATTCATTTTCTCTGGGTGAAATAAGATATAAGAATTCTGTGAAATGCTGAGTAGATTTTTCCTTTCATCAGACAAAAAATGTTCTTGCAGAAAAATTATTTCATTTGTACTTAAAAGTTCAGAGAGGACTAGGCCTTTGTCAACCACTTTGCCATTGCTATTCCATGATAAGAGACTTAAGGCTCGAGCCATTATGCTGACTTAACTTTACTTAAAAGTCCTTGGGCGACTGGACATTTGAAGCTGTAACAAGGATGATCCTGTGATTTGCACAATGTACACTTCTTGGGCCTTTGACAAGGAGATGTTTTGGAGCTTGAATGACCATGGTCACCGCAGACTGCGCAAATAGCTTCATTTTTGCAGCTACTGACACTTGAAACATAAATGCCCGTAAGCTTGACACTTGAAACATCTTACCGGGAGGGAGAGATACTCAGCCACTTTGATCCTCTCATAATCTATGACTGGGGGATTTTTTATGGCAGTTATAAGATCAACTTTGGTTTCAAATTTCAATCGAAACGAGCGGGTGTTGCCAATCTGTTTTGAACTGACACATTTAGGAATCAGTGCGGAAAGTTAATCGTCATTTATATTGCTGGGAACAAATCGAGCAATACCGAGGTGAGAGGGGCTCCTGATTGTTGCAGAAAGAGATTTATCACCTTTCTGAAAGACCCCCACAAGATTTTCTGCATCAGCCTTGCTAGCTGTAACAACTCGTCAATTATCTTTTCTGGGCTGAACTTCGACAATATTAGAGCACTCTCTGCCACACATTTTTTGCAAAAAGTCTTTCCTCAAATCTGACTTCGTGAGGTCAGAAAGCAAATTCTTGAGTACCACTGCATATGAGGGTTTTGTTTCAGTAACTGCAGGAACAATCGAGGGGGCGGGAGGGTCCTTATTCATGAAATTGTCTAGCTTATTACAAACTTCTGTAACTTTTCTGGTGATTACCGCAGCTATCTCACCAGGACAGATAGGGACTTCGTCAGGTTCAACTATTACAAAGACTGGTAGTTCCACGTTACGTTGCTCACAAAGTTCAAGTACCTTTAACATTTCGTTAATAATGTCTTCGGCACTTTTTTTAATTGACACTCTATTGGTGTAGTGAGCAGAAGACCACAGTATCTCCTTAGCCTTGATTATATCGTCCTTTGTAAAAAACTCGCATGCTTTACGACTTATCTTGTCACTCTTATTTCCAGTTTTTCGAGCACGATTTTAAAAGTTCAAAATCGCATTCCAAACTAATTTCTCCGACATGGCTATCGCAGATAATATGTCATTGAAATATATTCAAGTTCTGAAGTCCTTGTACGAAAATCTCTTTACTTAATAAATCACTAAGTCCCAAGGGAATTTGCACTCAAATACCAAAACTATCAATTAGCCAACAAATGAAAATAATCCGATTATGAATGATGTTTCAATAAATGTCTATAGGGAAATCAGACCAGCTTGAGCTTACTGTATTAATAGGTTATATCCAAAATAAGGTGTTTACCAAGCGAACTCTCAAATAAGACTATCAGTTTTTCTAACTCATTAATTCATTTTTTTTTTTGCAATGAGGATGGATGAGTGGAGGTCTTGACTGAAATAACGGTAGAATATTCTTTATTTTTTCATTAGCTAAAAGACAGTGGGAGCAGTGAAGATGCTAAAATTAGAGTAGATTAGAATATTGGAAATTACAGTGATGACAATGGTCAAATACAGTTCTGAAGTATGGGCGCTACAAAAAACGGGAAAAGATTTGCTAGATGCTTTCCAGAGGAATGCATACAGATTGGTTTGGGTACCCAGTTGACTGACTGCATTTCAAACAGTAAGCTATACAAAAAATATGGTTCAGCCCCCCTTTCTAAGGCTAAGGTTGAAACAGCTAGGACAGATTCTGCTGATGAAGGATGACATATTGTCAAAGATTGTTCTTCTTGGCCAACCGTTTAGGGCAAACAGAAAACAGCTTATTCACAGTTGGGTTGGGAGAATGTTGTAAAGAAAGACTTGAGGAAAATGAGAACTTCCTGGGAGGGTATGAAAAAGGAGGTTTTGAATAGATTAGGATGGAGTAGGAGCAAGTGTAGCTATGTTGACCTTAGGCAGCTTAGTGCTGTGGTGAGTTGCTAGTAGTAGTAATAATAAAATTAAGCCACAAAATTCCTATAAGTTTACAGAGGCAATATTTCTAGGACAATGAAAATATTAGAGGACTTACATAGGATATGTAGCAGTATTATATCAAAAGCATAGGTTTTTTAGCCTTTTAAAATCTTAATTCTACCACAAAAGCTAAGAAATTCTTACTTATTTCCTAGCATCTCTAAATGAAGATTACATACCATTATCTACAAAGAATTTTTCAGTAACTCCAACCATCCACTCAGCAATTTCTTTGCTCTGTGGTCCTCCCAACTGGTTTTCAACTGCAAGCTAAAACAAAGAATGGCAGTAATTAATTTGAATTAGTTAATTACTTAACAGCAATGTGTGCCCCTGCTCCTTCATAATCTGTTCAAAGATTCACTCTTTACTCCTACCCAAGAAGTTCCTATTTGCATACAATCCTGTCCTATGACCTTTGTCCACGCCATTCAAGGGCATTGTTACTTTTGGTTGGCCTAGGCTTTCTTTTTGAAAATTACTAGTTTTTGCAAAGTATCATTCTCTTTTCATTAAACATAATGTAACCATCTGAAAATTTCTTTTGGAATAGCCCTGTAGACCATCTCTAAACAAAGTACAAAACAGTACAAAAATTATATCATCTAAAAATGATGCGAAAATGTTGATAGAAGAAATAACATGATAAATACATTTGAAAACAAGCACTGTGGTAAAAATGACCTCTAAAACCTGCATTAAATTAAAAAAACTTTTGTGACAGTTAAATGCAATGTTAAAACAACCTAAAAAACTTAAAACAAACACAAATGATTTTATAAATTAGGGAGATTGCCACTTTTTCTCTCCTTGCTCTTTAGGCTACAGTTTTATTGTGCTATGCTGAAAGTGTGGACTTTTGTGTAACCAATCCTTCTTAGAACAATAGGCAGAAAAAGCCAAATTTTAGCATAAAGAGGAGGAAGTTGAAGATAGAAAAGCACATACAGAAAAATGTATACTAATTTGTAATTAAATGTAACTCTTCAATTTCATTTGAAAGAACTTGTTTCTTTTATATACCTATGTTAGTTTTTAACATACTGTACTCATTGTTACCTTAAATATGAGAAGAGCTATCACAACCTCTAACTCAACACTCAAAATCAAAGTTCATCTTTTGCAGAATAACACCACAAGAAAAAGAGCTCTTTGGTGCATTTGTTTTTGAAAATAAGGTATGATTATCCAAGAAAAACCTTTAATCTTTGCCATAAAAGAGAAGTTTTCACCCCTACATCACTCAAACAACATGCTTCATACATCTGAATCACTCCTCATAGAAGCCTAGACGCAATAGACCTAAAATGCTTTTTGGGGCTCAAATAAAATCCTTCCCTATTAGAGAAGCCATAGGCCAAAATAAATAATATGAAAATATGCCACACTTTAAAACTTTCATATTTATTAGTGAATTACAAACAGTGAATGCAAAACAGTTTGCCTGTAAGAATAGAAATCTAAATAAACATTTTTTAAACTAAAATTTCAGAATTTTCCTCAAGAACAGTTTGCCTTTACTTGTGGTGAAATTACTGTTTTATGGTCCAAAATACTAGAACATTGCAATTTAATGTGGTGAAATCTCTTTTTTATGAAAAGTCCTGCTAGAGCATAAATTATCCATTCAAATGGGAAATCAAGGACTACAGGCTAATCCCAATCTAGGACTATAGCCTAAAGATGGTGATAAATGGAACCATACTTCTGTGGAAAAAAGCAAGTTTATATTTTGGAAATAGCTACTGCAGGGCTTTTGTATAAGTTCAACCTTATTACACGATTTCTATCAAGATTTTATCCTTTTGGGGAGAGTTTAATCCCTCTTTCTAAAATTATGCATATTTTCATTTGCTAATGGTTTTAAATGGGCAACTTTAAACTTAACACATTTCATATACTTAGAATCAGCATATATAATAGACTGTTGTTCCACATATTTGATCAGAACTTTATTTTTTAGAGTTTAGATTTCTATAGAATTTAGTTCCCCTTCACAAGCAGTTTTTTGCTCCAAACGTTTGATCCAGGCATTCTATAATTTAGGACAGACTACTAATACCTTCTTCAATCTCCCTTTTTACATTCCAGCTTAATAGTTTCATAAAAGAATTTCAAGAATGACAATTGTCCTTGAAAATTGCATACCCTCCAAATATGTATTAGGCTGGGGAGTTCTTAAATAAATACATTCTAACATACATGATAACATACAACTATCTATACATGATGCATGAAAAAGAAGAAAAAAACTGATAAAATTAAATGCTCAAGAAACCAAGGGTAATATAAGCTGCTCTACTGTGTCTCATCTGCTTTTTTTGAGTTTGCTTCAAAATGCTTAGCTTTATTTTCTTCTTTCTTTTTTTACACTGAAGAAAACTTAGTAGATATTCTTGCCAGAATATCTGCTTTTGTACTTTTTCTTCATTTTTATCAATTGGCTAAAGATTATACTTTTTTACTTATTTTTGGCAATAGGAAAGGGTTAAAATACTGGTTAAAAACTTAATATCTGAGTATAATTCTAACTTTTTAAAACTATATAATCCATAAGCCTTGATTCAACATGATCCAATTGAATAAGATATTTATAAATATTTTTAAAATAGTTGTGTTTACCTTAAACTGTTTGTGCCATTCTTGTTTAAAGCTGTGTACCTGTAAATTGAATCAACAGTGATAAAATTGAGAACCAGAAAAAAGGGAAACATCTTATTTAGGATATAAATTTTCACATTTGGGGGAGGAGGAATATAACAGAGCTGCAGTTGAAATATGGGTAAATATGGAGCAGTTCATATATTCAACCTACAGATAAAGTAAACCTACCACTTGATGCTATTTTCTATTTTTTTTCTGAATATGATAATTGCTTTACTTGCAAATTCACTTTTAAGCCTTTTTTGGACTATCAAAAATGATCATTTCTTTCAGTTGTTTTTGGGTAAAAAAGGGTTAAAACTTTGGTTTCAAATTTTCTCTTTCATTATAAAATCTAGAATGTTGAAGTTATATAATTGACAAGCATTGATTTTTCATAATTAAGTCAAATAAAAAAAATCTATACAATTTCTCACATATAGGTGAAATCGCAATTTTTAAGCAGTCTAACAGAATAAGAAAGAAAATATGGTGGAATTGTTTGTATTTTTATTTCAACTTTAATTTTGTTGATGCTATTTGATTGAATTTGATTGATTGAATTTGATGCTATTTTCTATTTTTTTTCTGAATACAATAATTGCTTTACTTGCAAATTCACTTTTAAGCCTTTTTTGGACTATCAAAAATGATCATTTCTTTCAGTTGTTTTTGGGTAAAAAAGGGTTAAAACTTTGGTTTCAAATTTTCTCTTTCATTATAAAATCTAGAATGTTGAAGTTATATAATTGACAAGCAATTCATAATTAAGTCAGATAAAAAAAATCTATACAATTTCTCACATATAGGTGAAATCGCAATTTTTAAGCAGTCTAACAGAATAAGAAAGAAAATATGGTGGAATTGTTTGTATTTTTATTTCAACTTTAATTTTGACAAATCAGTCTTTGTAAAATATAAAACTTTTACAAAATAGATTTATAATGAAATAGTAAGTTTGAAACAAATGTTTTAACCTGTTTTTATGTCCAAAATATATAGAAAGAAATTATTTTCAAGGATGCAAAAGGGCTTCGAATTGAATTTGCAAGAAAATCAATTATTATACTCAGAAAGAGAATATAAAATGACATCAAGTAGTAAGTTCACTATATATATAGGCCTAGGTCAATTATATGAACTGCTCTATATTTACCAAAATGTGCAAATTACAATTATTATCTATATAATAAAGTAAGGATTATTTTTTAACCCTTTTCTAGGCAAAACAAGAGGAAAATTATTTTTCCTAAGTGCCTGAAATTGAAATTTTGAAAAGAGCTAAAAAGGGCAGTGAATGGTGCATCACATAATTTTTAGCTCAGTAATAGAAATTTCTCCAAATTCATAGAAAACTGCGCATTAGGGAGGATTGGGAATCACCTATAATGGTAGAGACCATTAAATCAGAAAATGACGTTAAACGGAGGACTGAATAGCCTAATATAATTATCAATATAGGGCTAGCCTATCAGATTTCTGACTTACAAGAAAAGGTAGCAAAAGTTAGCCTAGCCTAGATTCGTGTTACTTTTAAGTTTTTGGAGTACTTATTGTTATTCTACAACCAAAAATTTACGACTGGCAAATAAACCTGCAAAGCAGTCCAATTGTTAAAAACATTGCTGATAATTCCGTTGAAATTCATGTTTTATTTTTTTAAATATAATTATAAACAGAGGCATCTAGATTACTTAGAATTTTGCATTTGTACATATATATCGAATATTAAATAGTCAAAAGTCACTATAATTTCATTTGAATTAATCTTTTATTGCAATTTGTTTTATTTTATTAAAATTATATGGGCTGAGCATTAAACAAATTATTTAATTCCACTGTATATTTATGTATGATACCCTTCAACTGGTCACACTTTGAAATTGATTATTATCTGAATTATAGATAAAGAAATTTTTCTTTTTGTAGTTGGTTATTAGTAAAGGTAAGTGAACTTTGTAGGCTTATAAAATTTATTTTCAATGGTTTGTCTCATATGTTCTTTTATTTGCCCTGATTTCAAAGTTTTTTGAACTTGAAAAATGTTGCAGAAAACTTTAGTTCATCACTTTCATTCATCAGCATATGCTAAGGGCTGTTGTAAACTTCCTAGTCTGTATAGCCCAAGTAATTTTATCTAAATCTTGTCTTCTTGGAAAAGCCTAGGTCAATCTTTTTGACCTATTACTTTGGCATAGGCTAAATTGTTGACTTTCATAGGTTAGGCTTGCCTATTTTTTGTTTTGGTAAAATTCTAGTTAACTGACTTCTTGCTATCTCAGAAAGGGTTTAGGTTAGGAAAATGAAACTCTCAGGGATGAATCTACAGACTAAAGTATGTCCTGGGAAGGTATTTTGAAGCAACTATCTCCACTCCTTCTCCCTCTAGAGGGCCCTGACCTTTGATGACCTTTAAAAATATGTGTGTTATAAAAGTGAAACCTTGCAAAATAGATCTTCTGCTTAATCAAAGTACAACAAAATTCTTTTCAGCTTCATAACTTTGCTCAATTCTATTTTATAAGGTTTCAAAGATATACAAATACATTTCCTAAATTTTGAAAAAAAAACAAAACAACATTGATATGGCTCAAAAGTCTACTCAACTAACAGTAATCACATTTTTAGAACTAAAGGCAGAGAAAAAGCAACTAGTAACTAAAATTTAAGGTAAAATGTTGTTTTGTCAAAATTTCATTTGGTAGGCCTAGCCTATAGACCTGTCATGTAGGCAAATTTCAGGGCCCTCTAGAGGGAGAAGGAGGTGAGGTGGGTACTTTAAAATACCTTCCTAGGACACACTTTAGCCTGTAGACCTATCCCTGAAAGTTTTATTTTCCTAACCAAAACCCTTTCTGAGATAGCAAGAAGTCAATTAAATAGAATTTTACCCAAATTCTAGCTATTAGGTCCATATACAGTACCATATATGGACAGTACCATATAAACTTGATTTTAAATTAGTCAGCTATCAAAAGAATTTTATAGCCTACACACTATACATTTTGCTAACTACAGTGTTCAGACTCACCTATAAATTCCTATATTTTAAGGCACTCCTATAAAATGCCTATATTTTGGCTAAAATCCTATTATTCCTATATTTTCAGCTGAAGAGCACTAAGATAATTGCTCATGATTTGCAATTTTCTGTCTTTTGGTGTAGATTGATAATTAATTACAACTGTTGAACTGTTTGAACTTAACTAATGCTTTGTGTTGGTCTTAGTAAGCTGCTTCTGCCTGGGCTATGCTGTTGTGTTGACTTAGTAGCCTATGTTTTGTTTTTTGTCATCTTGGGTTTGTCTGAAATGAGCAAAGATCAGTATATAGGCTAGCAGTCTCTGCTTAATGAGACTGGAGTTCTTGTGACTTATGTGTTTCCTGGCTGAACACTGGCTGGTTGATGTTAATACAGCCCAGTTATTCAAGTGGGCTATTCTAAGATAGTTGCTAATTGAGGGAAGTATAAAAGATGTGCACTGGGTAAGCTATATGCTACATTCTGTGATCAATCTGTCCTTTATCTATCTGGTCTTTATCCCCTTCTAAAGAAAAATGATGTTAATCAGATTTGGACTTTTTATTTCAGATATTGTAAATTTTTACTTTATCTCCCCCCTTGGTATAGCAATGGTAAGATAATTTGTTAGTTTGATGTCCCTGATAGAAGTGCAAAGTTGGCCCTCCTGCATGGAAGGTTGTTAGAATCAGCTTTTTGTTGTTTATTGCCTCATCATCCTTTGGTCTGTCTGTTTGGTTAATCTCATTGTAGCATAGTGTTTTTATGGCACTTGGTATTAACCAAGTGCCTGTTAATTCAGAAAAAATAGAAAAATGAAGTATTTTTAGCTTATGAATGGTTGATCAGATCTTAATGGAATTGGATGTTTGGAAGGATATCATGTCTCAGAGCTGTTATTTTAAATCCTGACCAGATCTGGTGACATTGGGGGAGTTTGGAGGGGGAAACCTAAAATCTTGGAAAACACTTAGAGTGGAGGGATTGGGCTGAAACATGGTGGGAAAAATAAACACAAGTCCTAGATACATGATTGACATAACCAGAATGGGCCTGCTCTCTTTGAGGTAGTTGGGAGGAGGGGGGGGGGGGTGATTCTGAAAAATTAGAAAAAATGAGGTATTTTTAACTTACAAACAGGCGATCAGATCTCAATGAAATTTTACATTTAGAAAGATATTGTGTCTCAAAGCTCTTATTTTAAATCCCGACTGGATCTGGGAACATTGGGGGGAGTTTGCGGTGACCTAAAATCATGGAAAATGCTTAGATTGGAGGGATTGGACTGAAACTCGGTGGGAAAAATAAGCACAAGTCCTAGATACATGATTGACATCACCAGAACGATCTGCTTTCTTTGGGGTAGTTTGGGGGGAGGTTGATTCTCAAAAATTAGAAAAAATGAGGTATTTTTAACTTACAAACGGGTGATCAGATCTCAATGAAATTTGATATTTAGAAGGATATTGTGTCTAAAAGCTCTTATTTTAAATCCTGACCGGATCTGGTGACATTGGGGGGGAATTTGGGGGGACCTAAAATCATGGAAAATGCTTAGATTGGAGGGATTGGGATGAAACTTGGTAATTTATGTGACCAGGCATCCCACACCATCTACCATAGATCTGATCCCGAGGACTTCCAAATCCTATATTTGGCATATATTTGGGCCCAGGAAATCCTACAGAGAAATCCTACTAAATAGGACAGAGCCTATAATTTGAAATGAACCAACCTGTCAAAACCCTGTAACTATTGGTTTATATTATTTAAGTTAGCCTCTGCTATCAATAGCATTCTATATAAATTATAAAATTTGCTAACTAGTTGGCTGTTAAGATTTTACTTCATTTTACTATTAAGATTCCTTGATACTATAAGGCAATTATGAGACCTGTTCATGGTACACTCCAGAAAAAGCACACATCAACCAAACTGATGCTGGAGCCCAAGATACTCCCACACATGACCCCTCAGATATGTAAAGAACAAAACCAAAAAAGGTGGTATTAGAACAAGTACCACAAAAATGGGAAAAATGATCATTATAAGAAGTTTGCAAGGGTTCAAAATATTCTGGTTGGTTGAATTGTTAGTTGATTAGAATACAGACCTCACCCTGCTGCCCACAGGGCTCATGGACTAATACACTTTTATTTATAGGTAATGTTATCTGTAAGCAAAATCAGACATTTGTTTTGTTGACCTACAGGCCTATAGGAAATGGTAATGAGACTGGAGCAAGATTTTTCAGCAAAAAAACACCATAAATAGAACAAAATCAGAAATAGTGAGGATTTCATTTTTAAAGCATAGGGCACCAGATTTACCTGAAGCGGGTATACCAGTATTTCAGAAAATGGGAATTCTGGGTGTCATTTTTAACAATAGATTGACATGGGATGACCATATATTTCATTTAATTTCCCAAATTATCCCTCTACTAAGGTCTTTGGCAAAATTATGCTGGTTTAATCTAAGCAAAGATCTAAAGCAATCTAAAAGATTGAAAGAATCTAAGCAATGCTTCCTTACTACAAAACTCAGATGAGTCCAATTCTAGAATATGCCTGCCCAGTCTGGCATGCTGGTCTCACAAAAGATCGAACTAACAAACTTGAGGGAATACAAAAATGTGCATTGGGGGTGATTTCAGGGGATACACTGTTACCTTATGAAGAATGTCTTGCTCTGTCAGGTCTAGCAATGCTTGAAACAAGGAGGTATGAACTTCTAATGGGCTTTGGACATGGCCTTCTCTCATCACAGAAGTGTCACAATATCCTACCACTGAACATTACACAAAACAAGCACAACACCTGACACCACAACAAGCTACAGGCATACAACCCTGGAGCAACACAACAATGCAGGAAATCACTCTGACAATATTTCACCACTCATTTTAATTTATAGTTTTATATATTGTGATTATTTATTTTAATATTCTGCAATAAATTATTTGTCATTGTTCAGATACAGCTGGCTAGTTTAAACTTGGAAAGTGAAAGTGATTGATCTTGGATATTAACTTTAATGGATGCATGAGTTTTTTACTTGTCTTTTGACTTCTTACTATGCAGAAAATTAACATTGATAACAGGAATTAGTATTTAGAATGTAATTTGTACAACCCCAAGTTTTCCCTTGGCTTCAAAACTCTGCCCAATTTATGCATTTTTAGTTTGCCCCTGGAGGAGAAGGGTCAACCAGAAATGGATGCACTTGTAGAATTTGCATTTCTAAGTGCTATAGTATAGAAACTATGCTGCTTTGCAGCATAGTTTCCTCTTTAGACAGCTTGTGATGAAACTAAGCATTTACCCAATATTCAAGAAAGGTGACAAGACAAATGCAGAGAACACACAAAATTTTGACACATCTTTTGACCAACAGTATACTGTAACCAGGCCAGCTGGGTTTCCTTCCAGGAAAGTCAGCTGAGACCAGCCTACTTGAAACTTACAATATCATCACTGACCTTCTAGAGAAAGGAGTACCCATTGACCTTATTTTGCTCAACATTGCCAAAGCATTTGACAAGCTGCCCCATAGATGCCTTAAGGGCAAATTATTGGCAGTTGGCATTCACACTCATGTAGTAGAATTGGTGATGAATTTCCTGACAGACCAAGAGCAGCAGGCCATACTTTTCACTAATAATTGTGATAAGGTATTCTCTAAACCATGTGATTATGTCAGTAGAGTTCTTCAGAGTACCACCCTAGGCTCCACCCTCTTCCTTATTTACATAAATGATATGACAATGAAAACCATAAATAACATCATGCTTTATGCCAATGACTCCTAGCTTTTCCAACCTGCTGTTCAACAAAGTCTACCGACCTCCAGAGAATCCAGAAGTGGACCAGTGAATGGCTGCTCAAGCTCAACATCAGTAAATACAGTATCCTCCATTTCAGCCATAACAATCCTCACCAGTATGCCATGCATGACAGAAGTTGCAGCCTGATATTAAGCAACAAACCAGTCATGAAGAATGAGATCTGGGAGTACTTGTTGATGTGCAACTAAATTTTGAATAGGTATGCATGTTTGACTTCTACTTTCCCAAAATCTGAGGGACATCAAGAGGAGTGTTCACAGAGAATGTTGAACTAAATCAAAATATATTATGTGTAAATGGTTTATCAAAAGGGTATAACTCAGGAATTACTGAGCATATTAATTTGAAACTTTCAGGAAATGATAAGGAAGATGATCAATTGACCAAAAAAGCAATATTTATATGCCACTACTGTTGCTTCTACTACTACCACAACCACTACTATCGCTAAAAATACTACTTCTTTAGCTGGTACTACATAGGCAGAGGATATTGAAATAAACATATGAGGGAATGTTGAGGAGAAAGTTGAACTAAATTAAAACATACTATGTGCATATAGATTGCTGATACCAGCATATCATAAATATTTTTGGAACAGCTTATTAGAGGAAACTTGAGAGGCATCATGAGTGGCATGTTTAGAAGACCAAAAGACAAAATGTATGTGCTACTACTACCATCATTAATGCACTATTACTTCTACTGCTGTTCCTACTACTACCACTGCTACTATGATACTAGTAAAATTAAGGCTATGCATATGAAGGTGAAAATTTAACAGAATATTGAGGGGGATTTTGAATAAATCAAAACACATTGTCCATGCAGATTGTAAAAAGAGTGTATCTCAAGAATGGATTTGGGTATTAAGCTGGAAACTTTTGGAGAACACTTAAAGGGGAAGATCAGCTTACAAAAAGGTAATATATGGATGCCACTACTAACACTGCTAGTACTGCTATTAAACTACTGCTTCATTGCAAGATTGTGTAAGGCTTAAAGTGTTTTTAACAAATGACACTATGTGCACCTAAATTGTCAAAAGAGCATATCTTAAGAATGGATTTATGTATTAAGTTGTAACTGTCTGAGAATGTTTAAAAAGGAAGATCAATTGGCCAAAAGGTAATACATGTACACTACTACTACCTCTGCTATATTTACTAGTTCTACTGCTATTACTAATGCTCCAACAACCACTTCTATTGCAACTACCTGCAAGATTAAAAGCATTGAGATGAAAATATCAAGAAGCTAATACTACTGCTATGACTACTATTGTAACAATACCTAAGGTATGAAGGTGAAATTTTTAGGGGAGGAGGTAAAGTGAATCACAACATGCCATCAGAATGCAGGTTGTCAAAAGCGCATATCAGCAATATCTTAAGAACAGTTTTGTGTGTGAAACCAAAACTTACAAGGCTTGTTGTTTGGGTTGTTGAACTAATGAACAGACAATATTTGCATCATAATGCTACTGCTTCTACTCTTAAAACAACTACTGGCTCTTCTCTTACAATAACTACTGCTTCTACTCTTACTACAACAGCTACTGCTTCTACTCTTACAACAGCTACTGCTTCTACTCCAATAACAGCTACTGCTTCTGCTCTTGCAACAACTACTGCTTCTACTCTTTCAACAGCTACTGCTTCTACTCCAATAACAGCTACTGCTTTTGCTCTTACACCAACTTATGATTCCACTCTTACAGTAGCTACTGCTTCTACTCTTACAACAACTACTGCTTCTACTCCTACAACAACTACTGGTGCTACTATTAAGTTTTCTTCTACTACTACTGCTACTAAAACTAAGACTACTGCTATTAATTCTACTGCTACTACTATAACCATTGGTGCTAATACTACTGCTAGCTTCAGTAGTAGTACTGCATGAGTAGGTTGTCCTTTTGACAACCTGATCAATGCTTCAGGAACAGTTGAGGGTAATAAATTGAAACCTTATCATTTGTTGAAGAGGATCTTGGAAAAACCAAAGGTGCTATGTCCTTACTGGTACTAATGCTACTGCTGCTTTTACAGCTGTTGCTACTATTCAAGCTAAGGCTATTATGGTGAAGCTTTCAAGGAATATTTAGGTGGATGTTGAACTAGATTAAAACAAACTATGATCACATAGAATGTCATAAGGTTGATAAACCAATATTATGAAAAGAGCTTACATTATTAAGTTAGACCTGTCAGGGTAAGCTGTGGCAGATTTTGAACTAGCCAAGTGATACTATTTGTATACTTTTGATATTGCTCTATTGTTACTGTAACTGATGACACTATGGCATTAAGTCGAAACATTCAGGGGAGTTTTAACTAATTCAAAAAAATTATGTGCATGCAAGTCTTAAAAGGTCATTTAAGCAATCTCATAGGCAGCACTGCTCTATAGTAGCTAGTGATATCATTGATATGTTACAGGAGCTAATATGATTGGAAATTAAATGTTCTACTGCAATTTTTAACAGTCAAGAGTGATTGGAGGGCAATCAGCCACCCTCTTTAGCCCATAATTTTCCAAATACTTCCAATCTAAATTTTAAGACAGCCATTTGTTCAGCATAGCTGCATGTCTCTAGGACTATTGGGTAGGTCAACCCCCTACATTTCTAAAATTTGCCCATTATTTTTCAAAAAAAAAACAAACTAAAAACAAATAAAACCACCACCAATATTAATAAAATAAAATACAATTGTCACAACTGATCCATGTATTTTACAGAATTACTTGGATGATAATAGAGTTACTTGGATGAGAACATCAAGGAAAATTGTTGCAACAATTGTATGTTATTTTATTAATATTGGTGGTGGTTTTTATTTGTTTTAGTTCAGTTTAACTTTCTTATTTTTTCGTTTTTATCTTTGTTCCATCTGTGCTAAAGACACCTCATTTACATACAGGCAAAATCCATGTTGTTTTATTTTTTCATCTTTTCTATCTACTGGCTGCAGTCTCATTTGTTGTTTTCATTGAGTTTTTCTTTCTTTGTTATCTTTTGGGAATCAATAGATTGGAATAAGGGCCATTCCATGTAAGATCAGGTGGTACTTACATATTAAACTGACCACACGCAAGAAGTGCAGTTAGGTTAATGATTAATGCTTCAAATTATGCAGAATAATTGTAGCTAACCTTTTGCATGCAGCCTTGCACCTTACCTCCTACCCCCCCCCCCTTTTGTGAAAATATATAGCCCAAACTATATATTTTCAATGAATTCTGCCACCTGTATTGTGTTTTTTTAGTTTTCGTTTTGTCACAGTTGATTAGATTTACAGATACATGGGTTGAAATAAGAGGGGAGAATAGATGGAAAATATATAATTTGGGCTATATATTTGCATATTAGGAGGGGTTGGGGTAAAGTGTAGTGGGACTGCTTGCAAGATGTGTTAGCTAAAATTATTCTGCATGTTATCAAGTATGAATGATTAACCTAACTTCTTGGGTATGGTCAGTATATTATACAAGTGCTGATCACTGATAAAAACAACACACCCAGGGGTTTTGGTTATTTTTCTTAGTTGTAGTGAATTTTTCTCAGGCTTTAATATGAAAGGAGCAGTTTAATTTTAATTAATTTTACATCTTTGGAGTCATCATAAGAAGCTGATTCAATTGGTGTGTATGTTGGTATTAAAAATCCTTTTTCTTTGAATATTTGATCAGTATTAGCATGAGTTGCTGTTAACTTGTTGCTTGTCACCACCAGATTTTGAATACAATTAAATGATTATATGCAAGTCTTGCATTAACTGTGAAGTAAATATTTTCTAAGACTGCTTCTCTTGTTCTCTGTTTCCTGAGTTGGAGGGAATGAAATGGTAAAGATTCTGCCCTCTTTCTGAGTACAGACTCATAATAATGAAAAATAATAATGATCTTCTATGATTTGCCATGTGTGCCTACAATAAGGGTGGGAGATCTTCCCCTCAAACAAGAATTGCTAAAAGTTTAATTTTAATGGCCAGCATCTGGAGGCATTGTCCTCCATAATCAAGCAAGTTGGAGCATATTTATACAGTGGCCTGAAAAAATTATTTGCAAAAAAAAAATGAGATTTTGAACTGCATAATTGTTTACCCAAAGAATTTGTTTCTCTAACTTTCCTATGATTTACCTCTATTGGCAAACTGCCCCCCCCTGCCCCTCAGTGGGTCTATCAAGGAATTTGGAGGGGATCAGAGAAGAATTTTATATATATTTTTTTACATATTCTTAGGGAAAGGATCATAGTTTGGTTTGAATTTTTGATCAACAGCTGTAAAATTGCATTGGATGTACCAAACCTTGTGGTGAATCAGTTGTTTTCCTTTTTTTTACTGCTAAAGAATTAATGAATGAATCCTCTCCCCAAAAATTTGAGGTCAGTTAAAAAAAAGGACCTCTATCTGTATTATTTTTTTTTAGAGAATTCTCCCATGTTTGTTGTTTTTGATATCCTCTTCTTGTGAAAAAATATAAGATCATGGCAAAGTAGGATCTCCATCTATCCTAGTCGTTTTTCCACTTACTACCTCCAATATTATTATTCTCTCTCAGTATATTCTTTATTTATCTCTTTTTTTCATGTGTGTTTATTCCTATATAGCTTAGTGGATGATGAGGCCTGTTTTGTTAAATATATTCTATTAATACAGAACCCTGTAACTGTAGTTAATTCATGAATCTATGCATTTGTGCCATTTCCTGATTTTGATTCAGTTTTATTAGTTATTTTATTCTTTCATAACATCTTTCAGTAGTTCCTCTTCTAGTGTACAGGCAGTGCAGTATTTTTATTTCCCTAACAAATAGTTTCTGTTATGTAAGGATGTGTCCAAATCTGCTACTTTGAGTCATTTCATGTCTGGGCTAGTCAATTTTTTTTCTGTTTTTGTTTTGTTTTGTTTGTTTTTCATATTCATTTGCTCTGTTTTTACGTGTATTTTATTGCGGTATATAGAGAAACTATTATTACCTATAAAAATCTATTGAGTTAATAAGAAAGGAAAAAGACCTTACCTTAGACCTTAGCTCCTCCAGAGGCAAAAGGGTATCAGTTAGTAGACTCTAATCTACCCTCAATTGGGCTGCTGTATAGATATCCTCCCACTTGGGGATGAGATTGGTCTAGAGGGCTCTTCAGTCACTTGGTGTCTACCAAGTGACATATAGTGATTACAAATTCTGTCGGTCGGTCAGTCTGTCTGTCTGTCCTGTTTTACCTGGAAGTGCCTTCCAGGCACTTCCAGGTAAGCTAGGACGATGTAATTTGGCAGGCATATTAGGCACCAGACCAGATTAAATTAGAAATTGTTGTTTCCCCTGATTCGACCATCTGGGGGGGGGGGGTGGATCTTAATGAAATTTGATGTTTGGAAAGATATCGTATCTCAAAGCTCTTATTTTAAGTCCTGACTGGATCTGGTGACATTGGGGGGAGTTGGGGGGGGGGACCTTAAATCTTGGAAAATGCTTAGAGTGGAGGGATCAGGATGAAACTTGGTGGGAAAAATAAGCACAAGCCCTAGGTACGTGATTGACATTACCAGAACGGATCCGTTCTCTTGGGGGGGGGGGAGGGTTAAATTAGAAAAATGATGTATTTTTTTACTTACCTAGGGAGTGATCAGATCTTAATGAAATTTCATATTTAGAAGGACCTCGTGACTCAGAGCTTTTATTTTAAATCCGACCGGCATTAAGCCTCTTGTTTTCTTTTAAATCAATCTATTGGTTCCCAGAATTTTGCTAGAGCTCATACCATATGAGCTCTTAGCTCTTCTGGCCTCATCACAAGTGCCATATGGGCTCTTAGCTCTTGTTTGTGTTCTATGGAGCATGGAAAAAGAAGGTTGTAATAATTAGACAAATTTTAACTTTCAGATCTAAATTCTACCTTAATTCTACTGCTAATTCTAAGAATTTGTCAAAAAAATCACACAAATTCTAACCCCCTCTAAAAAAAAAAATTGGATTGGCCACACTGGATCAAAGCACAAATTGTCATAACAGGCAGATTATAGGAGAGCATACGGAAGAAATTTATTAGGTAAAAAAATATATAAAACAATCTGAAAATCTATACATAAATCTAAAGATCTAAACACAATCTAAAACATTTTTTTTCTTTCTTAAAAAAAAATGAATAACAGAGAAAAAAAATCCGGACATAAATCTAAACATAATCAAATAAAAATTATTCTTTCCTAACATAAGAAAGAATGAAAAAAAATCTAAACATGAATCTAAAAAATCTAAACATAATCTAAAAAACTTATTTCTTTCTTGACATATCACATTTGTTCCACTGTAATAAGAAAATGGACTGGACAGATCCAACCTGATTTATTCGAGGAGAGAATACCTCCAGCAATGTTGGCCCAAGTTTTTCAGTGGCTCTTGTGTGGTAGGAAGATTGGCTAAGGCTCCCTTATCCTGCTTGTAGACATATATGTCAATTAGCAGTGGTAACAACCAATAATTGTTATTCATCTTTATTGATATTATTGGAAAACATACAAATGAGAAATGCTTTTTTTGCAGTAGGGATGCAATTGTCAGAGTAATGGCTAGTATTTTTGGAGGTGGTGTTGTCCTTATGGGGTAGGGATTATGTCCTTATGGTGTTGTCCTTATGGGGTAGGGATTATGTCCTTATGCTGTTGTCCTTATGGGTGCTATTGAATTCGGAATTGAATTGTGCTTTTTTTTTGCTATTATAGTGCTTAGGAAGTTGTGGGAATCTTGGCAGACTAGTTGTTACCTAATTTGTCCTGAAACTAAACTATTCTATCATGAGGATGTATCCCCTTTCTGTTCTGACTCTTTATTTTATGCCTCATTTCATGTTCTTGCCTCTATTTCTCCATTTTGTTTTAGGACAAGAAAAATAATGGCAGATGTAAATGAAGAAAGCACTCCAAAAAAAGATGCTACTACTGAAGAAACTCCTACTACAGAGAAAACTACCCCTCCAGAGAGTCAGAAAACCCCAGAAGTAAAACCAAAGGGAGGTAGTATATTAGGTGGGCCAGGACCAGGACTTTTTGACTTCCCACCCATGGCTAGAGGAGGACGTGGTGGTCCTATGGGTCTCATGGGTAATCGTCCACCAGGAATGCCCATGATGTTTGGTCGGGGCATGAGAGGAGGCGGCATACTGGATCGTGGCCGCGGAATGCTTGACAGAGGTCGCGGAATTTTAGACAGAGGTCGTGGACGAGGTCGCGGTGGTTTTATGGAACCAGGACCACGGGGTATGCCTGATTTTCATGGAGGCCCTATGGAAGGCATGGATGAAGAAATGCATGGCCCAATGGATCATGAGAGGGGAAACTTTGAAGGTCCTAGGGGAAGAGGAATTCTACATCGTGGCTTTACCGCCGAAACTTCGATTATCATAGGTTTGATGAAGGAA
>NW_027063439.1:0-35381 GCF_032884065.1 Artemia franciscana | reverse complement strand
TAACACAAGAAATCAAGGTAATGAACGCGGCCTATTTTGTCAGTGAACATACATTCGTATCTTTTTTCCTTCTAAATAATTGAGTGTATTTCTGCGAAACCAGATCATAGGCTAGTTGAATCTTAGTTCAGCACAAAGGTATCGTAAGTTCAAGGTTATTACCCTTAGTTCCCACATGCTGCGATTCGTGGAAAAACCTTTAATTTATAGAAAAGTAGCACAAAAAGAGTAAAATTGCAGGCATAATGTGTAGAAATCGCAAATACCCTTACCTTTCCTTGTATAATCTGACTCTAAACACATTTGCAGCTGTTATACTTTCATTAATACAACGAAATGATCAACAAGGCCCTGGAATTGGTTAGAGATCTCACAGAAATAATCTTTTTTTTAATAATTTTATAATAAGTTTAATAAGTAATAAGTTTTTAATAATTCGCAAGACTTGTCATATGCGATAGAAAACTTCGACACATGCGGATCTGGGTTATTCCCACAAAATGCTGATAAAAAATCTTTCGCAATCCGCAGAATCACTGCGTTCTCCACAAAAAGCAGCGCGTGGGTCCCAGGCAATACTCTATCTCGAATGTATACGTTCAAGTTTTTCATTTGAACACTCATGTCTAAGTTTTTGCATTTATTCGAAATTTAGGTTCTACTGTAAGTAAGTAAGTAAGTGTGGTGGCGCAATGGATTTGACCTTAGCTTGGTACTACAGGACCCAGAGATCGAATCATGCTGCAGGAATGCACTGCAGGGCCGACGCAGGGACCATAGTAGTCAAGAAGCGTCGTTAATTCTTAAATAAATAAAATAAGTAAGTAAGTAAGACGGCACTAGACCCTTAAGGTCCAAACCGGCGGTTCTGATCTCCGTTTCATGGTCCTTCATTCAGGAAGTGCAATGGGGGGGGGGCCAACCATTCTGTGCTTTCGCACACCCTTCCTGCTTACTTTCCCTAAATTTCTCCAGGTACCCATTTAGAGCTGGGTCGACTCTGGCTGAGCTTACTGAGTCGCGCCACTGACCCCCGTCCCAAACTAAATAACTGATCACAATTGGGATTGAACCCATGACCCTTGGACACAGAATCCCCACGCCAGCACGCCAACCACTCAGCCACTGTGATATTTCCACTGTATGATTTGAAAAATGAACATCCGATATTTTCGTTTTCGACTGGCGATAATTCAATAAGTCACGATACAGCACACCTCCAAAAACTTTTTTTTCGCTTACCTTAAGGTAGAAAGAGTTTCATCAACCGATGCAGGTGATATGGCACATATGATGGCTGTCCTTGCGTTGCCACCCAGCGAATTGCGTAGGATATGTGTAAGTTTGTTGTCTCTGAAATTTACGTGCCTGCAAATGAAATCACCAAGTTGGTAAAAGGAAAAATATCATGGATAAGAAAAGACTAATAATTAAAGAAAAAGTAAGATCTGAGACAACACAGCCTAAATATGCAAATAAGCAAGGAGAAAACAATGTACATTAACCAAGTCTTTTTTACTATTAAATTGGTCTTTATTTAAATTGCATAGAAAGGTTGTTCTCTTCTAAGTTTAATTATGTTTCTTCGTGGTTTAGTTTTACTTATGCCTAGCACATACAGATTGTACATCTTTATGTAATGAAAACATTATTTTGCTTCATTGTTTAGAATTTAAGGTTGTCGCTCCAATTGGAAAATATGAACATAACTTATCTCTATAAATGTTAATATAAAATATGCATTTATCTCTATAAGTATTAATCTATATATATAAAAATAAGTTGTCTGTCTGTCTGTGGATCAGGTGACGTCATGTTTCTTTGTCAGCTGACGTCATGAAGTTAGTTGTCGTCATTTTTGCTATGACGGTGACGTCATCAAAGATATTTAAGACATATATGTTCACGTAGAAATCTATTAATGTTTAAGTTTAAAATGACTGATGTCCCCCCAACTCTCCCCAAGGACACTGGATCCGGTCGGGATTTAAAATAAGAGATTTGTGTTACGAGGTCCTTCTAAATATGAAATTTCCTTATGATCTGATCACTCCTTCGTAACTTAAAAATACCTCATTTTTTCTAATTTTTCAAAATCAATCCTCCCCCAACTCCCCCAAAGAGAGCCAATCCGTTCCGGGTATTTCAATCACGTATCTAGGATTTGTGCTTATTTTTCCCAACAAGTTTCATCCCGATGCCTCCACTCTAAGCGTTTTCCAAGATTTTAGGTTTCCCACTCCAAATCCCCCCACTATCACCGAATCTGGTCGAAATTTAAAATAAGAGCTCTCAGATCCAATATTCTTCTAAATTTCAAATTTCATTAAGATCCGATCACCCGTTCGTAAGTTGAAAATACCTCATTTTTTCAAATTTTTCCGAATTAACCGCCCCCCCCACTCTTCCCCCCCAGATGGTCGAATCAGGTAAACGACTATTTCTAATTTAGTCTGGTCTGGTTCCTGATAAGCTTGCCAAATTTCATTGTCCTAGCTGATCTGGAAGTGCCTAAACTAGCAAAACGAGGACCGACAGACCAACAGAATTTGCGATCGCTATATGTCGCTTGGTAAATACCAAGTGCCATAAATAAGTGGTTAGAAGATATACAAAAGTGAGAACAATAAAACATGCAATTATAAGATAAGTGGCAGCAAGAAATACAAGCAACAGCAGGAATTAAAACGTGTCAAATATGAAACTGAAGAACAAAGGATTAAAGGGTTCGCAGACACGCAATAGCGATTATTAAAACGTGCCAAAAATGACAAGGAAGAACAAAGAATTTTGCTGTTAGAAGACAAGCGACACCGAGAATCAGAACGAGTAAAAAATCAAAGTGAAAAAAAAGATATTACGTTAGAAGAACAACCCCATTGCAATCTCTGACAACAAAAAACCGTGGTGCAAAACCCAGTATGGTGTAAACCTACAAAAACGCAGTTAACTACACTAGTTTTAATGACACGTCATTGGGACCCTTCAACCTTGTATGTGTATGTATTCACTGTGGAGTCTCCCATTTCCCTACAGAAAAAGCAGTCAACAAGGGTGATTTTTTCGAGGTTGGTGCCTGCTTAGTCAAAAGGCATTGCCACCTCAACAATTTCCAAATGAATTAGTTTGGCCTGTTACAGAACATCATTTGTTGGGGATCTTCTGGAAGAAATATAGCTAGGCAAAATTAACTACGCCAGTGATTACATAAAAATACGAGAAATAGAAGATGACTTAAATTAACCTGTTGCTTCACTATGTTAAGTCTTGGATAGAAGACAATTTACAATGAGAATCAACATATAATAGCCTGCCGCGTAGCTGTTGGTCTCTCAGTACTATAATTTCTCAGCATAAAATCTAAAGTCATTCGCACTGTTTTTTTTGGAAGATTGTATTTGCTTTAACTCATTTAATTCATTAACTCGGAGCAAGTTTCGGAATATTAGACTTCCTAGCCGAGTAGCTGGCGCAACAGATTCGGAATCTTTGTCCGAAGGGCGGAGGTTCGATTCCTAGTTGGTTTGGCTGGTTATTTGGTTTGGTATTGGGCTAAGTGATGAGACTCTGTGAGCTCAGCCAGAGGCGACCCAAATCTAAATGGACCTATCATATTTGACATGTGTTTTTCTTTTTTTGATATCATCATAATTGATTTAATTTACAATTATCAAGTTTAAACAAGAGTGAGACATTGGCGAAAATATAATTAGTGTTTTCAATTAAGAATGGTACTAGACCTTAAAATTTTTATTTGAGTGAGTCCTCTTTTTATAAATATGACTAATCGCAAGATAACATCACGCAGTGGAAAACAAAATATGCAAGCTTGATTATCCTTCTCTGGAAAATAGAAAATCTGTATCGTCATTATAATTCTCAAACAAAATTAAACTTGTTGCAAAATCGTGGTTGCAGCGAAGAACTTGAATAAAAAGGAGGAAAATCAGTATTTTTGCACAAGAAGTACTTTTTTTTTCCTGGTTTTTCCTCCGTAGTTAAGAGGGTACTGGAACATCACAAACAGCTATCTAAGGGCTCATCTTAAAGGAAATTACTACATCTAGTCCCTTTCGTAACTAAGTAAACGCAATATCATAGTCAGTGCAATAGCGCTGCTTAAGTAAAGAGCTATGAGGGCACAGTGTATTATTTGTTAATTTATTTTTGTGTATTTATTACAAACAAATGCACTTTGTGCAGAAGTTGTCGTAAAAATTTTGAATGGGGCTCATTCAATTGGAAATTGAAAGGGCTAGTACCTTTTTTTAATAGCCAAAAGTGACTGGAGGGTAACCACACCCCCCTTCACTGCCCATCATTTCCCAAAACACGTCCAATCAAAATTTTGAGTTTTGTCTCTTGTAATTAAGCAAAAACAATATCATAGTCAGTGTAATAGCGCTGCCTAAGTAAAGGGGTATAGGGGCACAATGTATTGTTCGTTCGTTTATTTTTATTTATTTGTTTTAGACCAATGCACTTGGTATGGAAGGAGTTGTTGTAGAAATTTAAACAGGGCTCATTCGATTGTAAATTGAAAGGGCTATTACCCTTTTAAATAGCCGAAAGTGATCATTCCCCAAATACATTCAATCAATATTTTGAGATAGCCATTTTTTAGTGTCGTTGAAAGGTCCAGTAATTATGTCTTTGGGATTGCAGCCCCACAAGGCCCTCAGAGAGGGGCTATAAATTATATTAGTTGCCCATTATTAACATTTAAGGTTCTTAGGGAATGGATGTCGTATAAACTTCGGATGCAGCTAATTCAATTGGAAATCAGAAGTCCGTTGTTTCCTAATTCCTGTTCAAAATGGTCTAGAGATCATATAAAAAGGTCTTCAGAATTGTAATAGCCGCTCAGAGCCTGGAGACAAGGGTTGTAATTTATGCCCCGAAGGTATGTGAGGTTTTCATCGAATGGGTGGTCGTATAAACTTTGGATAGGGCTCATTTGATTGGAAATTACGACGTAATTTCAGTTTAGAATTATGGCGAAAGTGAACTTAAAGATTTTCTAGAACATTTAAATACTTTTAAATACTCGAAATCAAACGAAACTTAAATAATAATACATCCCTAAATAGAGACTTGGGTGAATACACACTCAACCCTATGTACACACAATTAATTATAGAAAATAATCTAATTCAAAATAAAACAAAAATAGGAACGAACAAAAACAAGCCCAATATCAAAAGAACTATCAGATTAGCTGCAGAGAAGGCAAATATCGCAATAAGAAATCATTCCAATTTTTAATAAATACAGTTAGTGAAATGAATGAACCTTTTTATCTTGCAAAATGTTAGCTTTTATCAGACAGTCTTGGCTGAACTTTTCGTTAAGAAGGAATGATGCCAAGGCTATTTTAAAATAAAAACAAATGGATTTTTAACTGAGAACTTGTATTGTAAGTGTTTTATTGTTGTTTTTTTTTCTTTGCTGAAGACGGCCCTTAGATATAGGGCCGAAATATTCAAATAGGTTTGGTTGGTTCACTGTCTTGGGAAAAAAGTCCTCATGATTCTCTATTTTGTTGTTGAGAGACGTTTAAAGGCTAAATTCAAAGCTATTGACCATTTCACCGTGTTTTTGCTTCCTTTTTGAATATTTTTAGTTGAAAAGAGCATTAAAAAGCGTGATCAAGCGCTCATAAGACTTTGAAGTCTGGTCACCTTACTGCCTTAAATTTCTAGCACGTAATAAACGCAGGACTTGAAACAGCAAAGATTATATAACAGACTATTGATGAGTAGACGCTATAATAGAATGATAATAGTTACGCCTTGTGATCGTATCAATACAGATTCAAATCTTGACCAAAAATATTTTTTGAAGTGTGTATCAAACAGTTAGTGGTAACCAACTGTAGTAAGGAGCGACCCGGCTCAATAGTAACCAAAACTCTAAAAAATGGAATTTGATACCAATAGCTGCATCAAAAGAATCGTATGTTAATGCTGATTTTAAATACATAAGTTTCATCAAGTTTAGTTTTACCCATCAAAAGTTACGAGCCTGAGAAAATTTGCCTTATTTTAGAAAATAGGGGGAAACAACCCCCTAAGTCATAGAATCTTAACGAGAATCACACCAAATTCAGCGTATCAGAGAACCCTATTGTAGAAGTTTCAAGCTATTATCTACAAAAATGTGGAATTTTGTATTTTTTGCCAGAAGGCAGATCACGGATGCGTATTTATTTGTTTGTTTGGTTTTTTTATTTTGTTTTTTCCCCAGGGGTGATCACATCGACCCAGTGTTCCTAGAATCTTGCGAGATGGCTCATTCTAACGGAAATGAAAAGTTCTAGTGCCCTTTTTTAAGTGACCAAAAAAATTGGAGGGCCCCCTCCACGCTAAATATTTTCCCAAAGTCAACAAATCAAAATTCTTAGATAGCCATTTTATTCAGCGTAGTCAAAAAACCCTATAACTATGTCTTTGGGGACGACATACTCCCCCGCAGTCCCCGTGGGAGGGGCCGCAAGTAACAAACTTTGACCAGTGCTTACATATAGTAATGGTTATTTGGGAGCGTACAGACGTTTTCAGGGGGATTTTTAGGTTGTGGGGGGTTGATAAGAGTGGGATGTATTGGGGGAACTTTCCTTGGAAGAATTTGCCATGGGGGAAGAAAATTTTTATGAAGGGAGCGCAGGATTTTCTAGTATTAATTAAAAAACAAACAATGAAAAAATAAATATGAAAAAATTTTTGCAACTGAAAGTAAGGAGAAGCATTAAAACTCAAAACGAACAGAAATTATTACACATGTGATGGGAATCTCTTCCTAATACCTTGCTCATTACGCTAAAGTATTTTTATTAATTTCAACTATTTATTCTACGGCTTTTGTGATTCAGGGGTCATTCTTAAGAAATTGGAACAAAATTTAAGCTTTAGTGTAAAGAGCGAGGTACTGACGAGGGGGTGAACCCCTTCATATACGTACCAAAAAAATGAGAATACAGAAGTTCGTTATGTAAGCTAAGTTGTAAGTTACGTATATCTTTTACTAATAAAAATGTTCGTAAAAAATTAATGTTCTAGTTGCCTTTTTAAGTAACCAAAAAATCGGAGGGCAACTAGGCCTCCTCCCCCGCTCCTTTTTTCTCAAAATCCTCCGATCAAAACTATGAGAAAGCCACTTAGCCAAAAGAATAAATATGCAAATTTCGTTTTAATTATTCATCTGCGGAGAGCCAATATTAAAACATGCATTGATTCAAAACGTTCAGAAATAAAATTAAAAAAAAACAAGTTTTTCTAAAGGAAATTAAGGAGTGACATTAAAACTTAAAACGAACAGAAATTACGTCGCATTTGAAGGGGCTGCTTCCTCATCAACGCCCCGCCCTTTACGATAAAGTTTTTCACTGTTTTAAAAATTAGAGTTAAGAGAAAGAGTCAAACTTTAGCGTAAAGAGTGGGGCGTTGATGAGGAAGCAGCCCCTTCATATACGAAGTAATCTGTGTTCGTTTTAAGTTTTAATGTCGCTCCTTACTTTCTGTTAAAAAAAACTTGTTTTTGGAGGCGGCTCCAAACCGGTTCTTGCGTATTATCTATTACACACTCGAGAAGTGAAGTTAGCTTAATCCTAATGAAATATACAAAAATATGATGAAAATATAATACTTAATTAAAAAAATTATGGAAACTACAACAAAGAATGATGGAAAGCAGGACGCATTATATCAAATGCCTAACATATCCTATCCCAAACAATACCATTTCTATATATTAGATATTTAATAAAAATTTACCTGCAACGTTTCAGTTAAGCCTAACCTAATTTTCTTCGAATACTGACCTGTTATCAAATGATATGCAGATCCAAATTCTCGGCTTTGTACTGAATAATACATAAGTACCTAAAAACCTCTTATCAAGGCTTTTAGATCATGACAAATTGATTGACTACATTGAAATCAGCATTCCTTGATATTTTGAACCCGTATGGACAAAAATTTGAGTTTGGTAGCACATTAGCGAAAAACGCCATTTTGCTGTATTCATCAAGAACGGGGGGAAGAGGCTCAAAACTTCCTAACTATGGAATATCGATGAGCCATCTTAAAGTTTCTATTAGCTGGCATTTTAACCATCTTTGGGCAAAAATGGATGCTTCTCGGCATAAATGGCAGAAAACGTCACTTTACTGTGATATAATTTCTTTTGTTAATCAAAAGAGGCGCTAGAAAAAAAAGCATTGGAAAAAACGGAGAAATCACTAATTCCCAAGAGATTTTCTTGTTGTTCAAGGTGGGGACTTTAATTCTGCTTAATGGGTTTCCGACCCTAGTGATTCTTACGTTGCATTTTTGATTTCTATTCGACACCATTTTGGAGGTTTTAGCAAGAAGTCACTGAACTAGTATTTTACCAGCTATTGTTTTTGGCTAGTTAATAATATTATATAGGGTTTCAAGTTCTATTAAAAATTTCTTTTTACGAGAAATTCATTTTGATTTTTAACTGCATCCAATCACAGTGATTACGCTTATTTAATAAAATTTATTGCAATAATAACCTCTGTTCAACGCGGGGTAAATGTACCCCGTTAAATGTACCTTGCTTTGCTACTTATGCGTCATAAACCATTAACGTTGCCAAAATTTATCTTTTTTGAGGCTACCTTTTAAATTTCGCTTTTCAATGAAATTTAACACGAAGCAACAAAGAGAAAATAGGATTTTAAAATATCTCAGAACGCAAAAGAATCAAAGACAAAATATACAGCAGGTTCGAAGTTAAGAGCTACGGTACCTAAATGGGGAAAAACGGGGTACAGCAAAGATTTTAAACCCTTGACTTAAATAAAATTAAAACTCAGTGAATAATTTAATATTGTTATAAAAAGAAGGCTAAAGTAGACGCAGAGGTAATCATATGATTCCTGATGTCTCAGTTTGTTTAACAAATTAAGGATGTTTTAAACAAGGACGTAAATAAATAATTAACAAAATAAAATTACCAAATACGTTCCAGATTAGCATAGACACTGAGTTACATTTGCGATACCCCCAAATCTCGGTTCCCCCTGTTTTTCTTGTATTGTCTTTGGTAAAATTCAAGTTGATTGACTTGGCTATCTCGGAAAGGGGTTAGGTTAGGAAAATGAAACTTTCAGGGATGAGTCTAAAAGGCCAGGTATGTCCAGGGAAGTACCCACCTCCACTCCTTCTCCCTCTAGAACGCACTTTGATGACCTTTAAAAAAATGTGTTATAAAAGTTAAACCTTGCAAAATAGATCTTCTGCTTGAATGAAGTACAACAAAATTGTTTCAGCTTCACAACTTTGCTCAATCCCAATTTATAAGGTTTTAAAGATATGGAAATATATTTCCTAAATTTTGAAAAAGAATATTGATATGGCTCAGAATTCTACTCAAATAACAGGAATTGCATTTTCAGAACTAAAGGCAGAGAAAAGGCAACTGGTAACTGAAAATGAAGGTAAAATGATGTTTTGTCAAAATTTCAATAGGTAGACATGTCATGTGGGCGAATTTCAGGGCCCTCTAGAGGGAGAGGGAGTGGAGGTGAGTACTTCAAAATACCTTCCCAGGATATATTTTAGCCTCTAGACCCATCCCTGAAAGTTTCATTTTCTTAACGTAACCCCTTTCCGAGATAGCCAAAAGTCAATCAACTTGTTTTTTCGTATTCTTCACTTATAGATGGTTTCCAAGTTCATTCATGTCTCTAAGACAGATAAATCTGGATAAATAATTTCTTAAGCCACAAAATCTGTCTAGCCTATTTGCAATTGAAACGAAAATACACGCAATGGTAAAAATTTCTTAATTAGACAGTGTAAAAAAGAAAAACTTTCGGTAAAATTCTAGTCAATTGACTTCTTGCTATCTCGGAAAGGGTTTAGGTTAGGAAAATGAAACTTTCAGGGATGGGCTACAGGCTAAAGTATGTCCTGGGAAGGTATTTTAAAGTACCCACCTCCACTCCTTATCCCCCTAGAGGGCCCTGAAATTTGCCTACATGAAAGGTGGGCAAATTTTGACAAAACAGCATTTTGCCTTAATTTTCAGTTACTAGTTGCTTTTTCTCTGCCTTTAGTTGTAAAAATGCAATTTCTGTTATTTGAGTAGAATTTTGAGCCATATCAATGTTTTTTTTTTTTATTTAGGAAATGTATTTGCATATCTTCAAAACCTTATAAAATAGAATTAAGCAAAGTTATGAAGCTGAAAACAATTTTGTGGTACTTCAATTAAGCAGAAAATCTATTTTGCAAGGTTTCACTTTTATAACACACATATTTTTAAAGGTCATCAAAGGTCAGGGTCCTCTAGAGGGAGAGGTGGAGGTAGTTGTTTCAAAATACCTTCCCGAGACATACTTTAGTCTGTAGATTCATCCCTGAAAGTTTCATTTTTCCTAACCTAAATGCTTTCTGAGATAGCAAGAAGTCAATTAACTAGAATTTTACCAAACTTTCAAATACAAAAATAATAATAACTCCCAATACTTCGGCTCAGCATCTAGAATTCTTTATCAACAAAAAAAAAAAAAACACATAAACTAGCGCAAACAAATCATAAACAACGCTACGAAAAGCAGAAGCAAAAAGGAAAACTTACATTTGAACAAACTAGCTTTTGAAAAATGCAATTTTGAGGTATTTTAATACAAAATGCCTTTTCGGGTATTTTGATGAAAAAAAAAACGCAATTTTTTATATTTTCATTGAAAAGAATTACCCACAAGATTAAAAAAAAAAATTAATTTGCAACTGTACTCCCTATATTTTTTTTTGAATTGACGCCATTGGGCCAAATAATAATGCAAGATATGTTTTCTTACCTATGCGAAACTCAACAACTTCCTTACGTTCAGATAACGACTGAGCTTCTTACTTTGTTAAAGACTATAAATAAACTGGCTCTCAACCCTTTTTCAGAGGGATGAAATGGGGTTCATTACACCAGAGATTTAAAAATTAGCAGAGGTGTAAATCTCCCTAGAGACGGATTTCCTAGAAAAAAGATGCAATTGTGCCAAAGCCTACAGTGTGTCAATTGAGTTTGATAGAGGACTATCTGAAATTATGCAGTGAAGCTTTGGTTCCATCGAACCGTGTTTTTATTTTCAACTGAAAAGCTCTGTTCTAGTAGGCAAGAAGGAAGACACCAGTTTCAAACCGAAGTTGGACTAGAATTGAAAACTGCTTAAGATTTGCGACGGTTTTCTGACCCTGTCACCAAAAAATTGAGCCTTCCCCTTTGATCACTTCTAAGCAGTGATATTAGAAAGTTTGCCTGCCACAGGAAAATGTAACTGTAGCAACTGTTGAAGCAGTATTTTTCAACGGTGATCAATAGTCCTTTATGAGTTGAAGTAATAAAAAAAGGTTTTTAAACTGAAAGTAAGGACCAACATTAAAACTTCAAACGAACAGAAATTATTTCGTATATGAAAGGGGTAACTCCCTTCTTAATAGCCCATTCTTCACGCAAATTTTTTACTGCTTTAAAAAGATTCTTATTCTAATTAAACGGTCATTGTGTTTCAGGAGTCATTTTTAAATAATTGGGACAAAATTCCAAAGTTTTGGGCAGAGTGGGGTAGTGGGCAGGGGGCAGCCCCTTTGATATACAAATTAATTTCTGTTCGTTTTATGTTTAATGTCACTCCTTAGTTTCAGTTGGAAAGAAGACTTTTTTTTATTTAGTTTCTGATTTTTTTTCAAATAACGTCTGAAAATCTCCTTCCCTCCGTGTAAATTTTCTCTTGGAGAATCACCTGGGAAACTTTTCTCCCCAAGGAAAACGCTCCCCGAGAAAAATCCTTCCATGCTCTTTTATTTCGATAATAAGAAAAAACGCCACGAAAGAGGTTACCTCTTCATTGTAAACTACAAAGCAAGTCTAAACCGAATTAACCATCTAAAACGAGTAAGTAATGAATCAAGATTCAACATGAACTTTTAATGTTGCTACTTGCTTCCAGCTGAAAAACTTGTTTTTCTGTTTAATGATAGGCCGCACAATAAAGCTGCCTAAGTAAAAAACGATGTGAGAACAATGTATTACTTTTGTTTTTTGGTTATGCCAGAGCACTTCGTATGGAAGGAATTGTCATAAAAACTTTGAAAGGCGCTCATTTGATTGGAACCCCTTATGGCAAGGGTTGTAATTTATGTCCTAGTGGGAAATAAGCTCTTTATAGAAAGGGTGATCATATAAATTTCAAAGGGGGCTCATTGGTTTGGCTATCAGGAGTTATGTTGCCTTTTCTAATATCAAAAGTGATTGGAGGGTAACCAGCTCCCCATCCTTCATTATTTCCCCAACTACATATAATCAAAATATTCAGATAATCATTTTGTTCAGCGAAAGTTGAAAGGTCCAGTAATTATGTCTTTGAAGATTACAACTACCACCCCCCCACAGTCCTCAGGGTAAAGGTTGTCAATTATTTCATTGGCATATATAAGGTTTTTATGGAAAGAGTGGTCGCATACATATTGAGGGGGCTCATTAGATTGGAAATTGAGTTATATTGCATTTTTGAATAGTCAAAACTAATAGGAGGGCAGCCAGTCCAGCCCCTGCTGTTGCCCGTCATTTCCCCAAGCACGTCCAATCAAAATTTTGAGATAATTATATTGAAAATCATATTTGAAAGATCCTTTAATTATGTCTTTGGAGATCGCAATCCCG
Source organism: Artemia franciscana (assembly GCF_032884065.1). NCBI lineage: Eukaryota > Metazoa > Arthropoda > Branchiopoda > Anostraca > Artemiidae > Artemia > Artemia franciscana. The sequence goes on along the minus strand of NW_027063439.1, from coordinate 22,688 downwards.
CGATAGCTCTCAGGGCAAGGGCTATAAGTTATACTAGTTGCCTATTGTTAACATTTAAAATTTTCATTGAATGGGTATTCGTATAAACTTCAAATGCGGGTCATTCAAATGGATATCAGAAGTCTCAGTATCCTCTTTACCCTTTTTAAGAGTCAAAAGGGATAGGAGGGTAAGTAGCCTCCCCCCGCGCATATCCTTTTCACCTAATATATCTGATGGAAATTTTTGAGACATTTTGTCCAAACGAGTCTAAAGATCATATAAAAAGGCATTTGGAGTTAAAATACCCCCTCAAAACCTGGGAGCAAAGGTTGTAAGTTATGCTCTGAAGACATACCAGGTTTTTATAGAACGGGTGGTTGTATAAACTTTGGAGAGGGCTCTCCTCCTTTGCAAAGATTGAAAATTAGATGTTATTGTGCTCTTTTTAAAAGTCAAAAGGGACGACAACAAGCGCCTCTCCTTCTTCTAACGACCATTATTTTCCAAAACAAATATACAATAAAAATTTTGAGATGTCTATTTTCTTCAGCATTCTTTAAACATCCTGTAATGATGCTTTTGGGACCTCAATTTCCTCGCAGTCCCCAGAACAAGGTTTGTAAGTTAAGCACTTCGTTCACTGTTTACATATAGTAAATGTTATTGATAAAGGTATGGTTGTTAAACATTTACTTTCCAAAAAGACAAAGGTGTTCATGTGAGCCTTTCAGAGAAGGTTGAGTATTGAAATAAATCAAAAGACGTTATATGTACACGGGCTATCAAAAGAGTGTAACTCAGGAATGACTAAGCATATTCATTTGGAACTTTCAATTAACGATAAGGGAGATGATCAACTGACCAAAAGTGATATTTGTACGTTGCTACTACTACTACAACTATCACAACTACTACTGCTTCCACTAATACGGCTACATCCGCAGTACTAAATTCAAAATATTGGAGGGCAATTTGAACTAAACCAAAATAAACTATGTGTATGCACATTGTTTAAAGAGTGTATCATAGCCATTGCAATGGCCCTGCCTAAGAAAAGAGCGATATGGGCATAATGTATTATTCATTTTTCCTTTTCGTTTTTTAAACTAGGGAACTTCGTATAGAAAGAATTGTCTTAGAAAATAAAATGTACTATTACTAAAAAATTACTAAATAGTACATTTCGCCCACATAAAGCTTCGCTTAGGCTGTGCAATTACGCTGCTTGAGGTCTTTGGACTATTATTTGAAAAAATGGCTGTCTCACGATTTCAGTCAGATGCATTTCGTGTATGTAAATGGCTATCTCAAGATTGGAGTCAGATACATTTCGGGAAAAAACGACCTGTGTGGGGGAGGGTGGGGGAAGAAGCTTCACTCCAAACATTTTGACTCTTAAAAAGGCACTAGAACATCTGATTACCAATTGAATGAGCCCCCTCAAAGGTTTATACGACCAACCTTTCTATAAAAACCTTATATACCCCAGGGTATAAATTAGAACCTTTGTCCTGAGGGCTCTGGAGGGGTGTCATCCTTCAGTACATAATTTCTAGACCTTTCAACTACGGTGAAAAAAGATGGATATCTCATAACACATTAAGTCTAAATCGCTCTTTACTTAGGCAGTGCTATTGCACTGCCTATCATACGCTCTATTCATTATGTGAATGCAAATAGGGTTTTTCGATTTAGTTCAAATTTACCCTAAAAATTTTAAATATAATATTGTGGTTGTAGCAGTAGTAGTGGTGGTTGTTGTAGCAGTAGTAATAGCGTAGTTCACACAACAACCCAAATTGATATATGTGTTTTGATTTAGTTCAATACTCTTCTCAACCCTCTCTGAAAGACTCCCCTGAATGCCCTTTGTCTTTTTGGAAAGACAAGGTCAAACATGTGTACCCTTCTTAATAGCACATACTATATAAACAGTGAATTACCTAAGTTGCAGCCTTTTTTCTAGGGGATGTGAGGTGCTTGACGTCCCCAAAGTCACAATTACAGGATCTTTCGTCAATGTTGAAGAAAATCGACATCTCAAAATTTTGATTGGATTTTTTTTTGGAAAATGATTGCTGTGGGAGGGGAGGGGGCTGGTTGCCCTAAAGTTGCTTTTATCTCTTAAAATGAGCACTATAGCTTTCAGTTTCTAATCAAATGAACCCTATCCACAGTTTATACGACCACTCATTCCATAAAAACCTGATATGCCATCAGAACATAACTTACAACCCTTGGCCCCTGGTTTTGAGAGGCTATTTCAACCCCCAAGACCTTTTTGTGTCATATTTAGACTATTTTGAATAAAGTAGGAATCTCAAAATTTCTGTTGGATACATTTGGAAAAAAAAAGACGTCGAGTGGGGCTAGTTGCCCTCCTATCACTTAACTTTTAAAAGGACACTACGATTTCTGGTTTCCAATTGAATGTTGGAATTCCAAAGTTCACTCTTTTAATAAAAACTTTAAATATTAACAATGGGCAACTAGCACAACTTATAGCCCTTTGTCCTGAGGACTGTTGACGGGAATGGAGGGTTGTCATCCCCAAAGACATAATACTAGTCTTTTCAAATATGATTTTCAAAATGACTATCTCAAAATTTTGATTGGATGTGTTTGGGGAAATGAGGGCCGAAGGGGGGAAGGCTCCCTTGCAATCACTTTCAACTATTCAAAAGGGCACTAGAACTTTCAATTTCCAATCCAAGGAGCCCCCTTCGAAGTTTGTGCGACCACTCTTTCCATAAAAGCTTATATGATCAGGGGTATAACTTACAACCCTTGGCTGAGGGCTCTGGGGGAAAGGGGGTTAATCTTCAAAGACATAGTTACTGGACCTTTCAACTGTGCTGAAAAAAAAGGATTTATCCAATTTTTGAGATTGGATATATTTGGGGAACTGACGAACATGGGAGTGGTAGTTACCCTGCAATCTCTTTCGACTACTAGAAGGAGCAATATAACTTACAATTTCAAATTGAATCAGGCCCTTTTGAAGTTTTTACGGCAATTACTTATATACGAAGTGTCCTTGTCTATTACTTTAGAATTTGAGTCAAGAATTGAAGGGAAATTTACCATAAAGAGGGTCGGCTGGGGAAGGGGTAGTCCTCCACATTAAGGAATTAATTTGTATTCGTATTAATTTTCATTTTGCTCCTTACTACCAGTCAATTTTTTTTTAATTGAATGTTATGCTATCATGCTTCTTTTCCCTATTATGCTATACAGTAATGTTGCCTCTGGAAATGCATTTGTTGTATGGGCTGGTAACTATCCCTAAAAGCGATAAGTATCAAAACCCAAGATAAGCAGTATTTTCTGAAGTGGTTGATAGTGCAACGAATCTTGCAATTAAAAGTCCTAGGGATTCGAGATTCCTTTGCCTTTTTTTTGCACCAATTCACAAAATTGTTACGGGGGGGATTTTTTGTTAATTCCGTAATTGAAGATACGAATAAAGGTATTTTCAAAATATACGAAGGAGGGGGACATGGCCATTTCAAAGATTTTTGTTCGGGGAGGGGGGACACAAAAAAACTTTGCAAAACACATGAAGAATTTGCTGATATACATTTTCGTTATTTTTTGCGAGTCGGAAATTTTTTTAGGAGGAATCTCCAAATCCGATACCCACCCCCTAAATGTTGCCTAGGGGATATAGTTTTTTCAATTTTCAACGAAAAACTTGCATCTTTCAGAATATAGCGGGAGAGTTGCCCTCTTCTCTCTTGGTCGATGCTCTTGTTGGAATATGTTATAGGAATTGAACCTCTACGCTTTTCTTGTGTACAGATCTTTTAAATTTTATATTCAGAATCGTAAACAGTACCTGGCCCATGATAGACTTCGGAAGTCAATGTATTAATTAGGCCTTTGTCATTTGATTTTTGTGTCATAAAGTAAATATGCAAATAAGAATCCAGGCTCTTCCTCATAAGGTATGCATAGAACATAATTAAAAAAAAAAAAACTTGAGTTATTACTTGGCTGGAGATTAATATTTTTAAAATGTTTTGTCTAAGGTAAATCATCAAAGCAAGTTATTGGACGGATAAGATTTATAGGCTGAATGGTTGGCTGCTATTTCTGAATAATGTGCAACTTCTGAGCTTAAGCAATTCTGAAAAATAGTCGTAATTTTGGAAGGGATTGCATAGAAAGTTTTCTCATTGAATTTTTGTTTTACTTACAGGTGGGGCTGTATCCAGGATTTTTTTTTTCAGGAGAAGGAAGGTTACAAAAGGAATTTATTCGGGTGGTTTTACACAGTTCTTTAAAAAAAAACACATAAAAAAATTGTTTATCTTCATTTTTGTTATGTTTTTACCAGTCACACCAATATATTTCTTCTTTTTTTGGGGGGGGGGGGGTCAAACCTCCTCTCCCAATACGGTATTGCTTACAGGTGTATCAATTTTAGTTTCTTGGGCTTTTGAATATGCCAGTTTTTTGGGTTTTACTTAGAAAAAAAAACAAAAACAAGCAAAATTTACTCAGTAATTTGAAAAAATATATTTCCCCCTTTCTACTAAAGCTTCAGAATTGGTGCCCTTAATTACATGCTTTTTGTTTAGACATTTATATCGATCCCACGTTTTATTAAATAAAAAAAACAAGTTTTTCGACTGAAAGTAAGGACCAACATTAAAACTTGAAACGAACAGAATTTTACGCATATGAAATAGACTATCCCTTCCTTGCCCCTCACTCTTTATGCTAAAGTCTTAAATTTCTTTAAGACTTTATCTCTTTCCCCTCCCCCCCCCCAATAAAATCCAGTTTAAAATACAAAACTCCACATTTTTGCAGTTGGGAGCTCGAACCCATTACAGTAGTGATCTCTGAGACAAATTGTTTGATGTTGTGATTTGCATTATAATACCTTGACGTTTGGGACGTCCCCTCTCCCTTCTCAGGAATCACGGATATTTTCTCAGGTTCATAGCTTTTGATTGGTAATATTAAACTTGATGAGTTATATATTTTGAATCAAAATAAAAAGCCTATTCTTTTTATATGTTTTTTTTCAAATTCTGTTTTTTAGAGTTTCGGTTACTATTGGGACGAGTCAATCCTTACGTACAGCTCTTTACTCCAAACTGTTTGAACTAGAGACGAAAATAACCATGAAGCATCCAACATGATTAAGTGACCAATTCAAAGAGTGGTCACGGGAGGGGGGAAGTTAAACGAGCAAGTATGAAATATTGATTCAAGCTATGGTTAATATTTGTATGGGGGGAGGGGCATTGAATTTTTAGAAAAGTAAGCAAAATAAAAGTTTGTATTCCGAAAACAAATGGAACTATCGATAAAAGTGCTCTAAAATTTTGAGAAGTGTTGTTTGGGACTGGAGACAGGCCCCTGCTAAGGAAAACTGATTAGAGATGGAAATCAAGTTCGTCTAGGAGAAAAATAACAATAGCCATCTAGCTTTACTTAACAGGGACATAATCTTAAAACAACCAATTTTTCTGGTTTAATGGGGATCTTACTTTGGAAAATCTTTCCCAGGAGGAATTTTTCGAGGGGGAGTAAAAATTTTCCATGGAGGGAGGCTGGATTTCCCAGAGCTATTAAAAAAACTATCGAGATTTTTCAAAAATTGAAAAAAGCTGTTTGGTTTTTGCTTTACTTAGGACGTAGACAACAAAACAAGTTGCCTGGACCAAATATTATATTAGTATATTTTTTTTCATTAGCCTAGGTACTGTATGTCAAGCCCTTGAGGGCTAATTGAGGGTGGAGGGGTGGGAGGGCAGTGGTGTTATCGTTAACGGTACGTGTACAATAGCCAGCTCCAACAAGAAATCCCTTCAGAAGGGGTGAGGGGGGCAAGTTCAACCAGGACTAGGGTTTTGACAATATCAAGCGAGAGAAATTTTTACTTTCATCTGTTGATCCATTTTGTTACTGTTCTTGTTTCCTATACGAACCTATCAAAGGCAGATTTAGTGCAAAATCTTGGAGGGGAAGAAGGCAATGTGACAAAGGTGCTAGTAATTAACCAAATTAAAAAGTTTATATACAAAAAGAGAGAAAAAACGAAAAAACAGAATGAGTGTGACAGAAAAACCTTGATGGCACAGTCCTCTTTGGGTCCCTTGGAGATGCTCCCTAGCTTTCTATTTCTGGTGCATATTTATAATGCACTGTTTTTGCACCACAGAGGAGAAATCGTTTTTATCAAATATTCAATGATTTCACAATTTTAGTCCATATGGACTGATTTCCCAGAGCAGGTTATCCCAGAAGAACATGGATCGCAAGTGCTAGACGGCAGTGGCTACTATTCACAAATTGTAGGAGAAGGTAAAAATATTTTTCAAAGTCTATAAGAGGGTTAGTGCTGTTGTTTTACTTCTTTTTTAATGAGAAAACCGAAGAACGACATTTTTTGAGGAAAATAAAAAAAACAGATATTTTCCAGAATCAAGAGAGGGCAAAAGTTTATTTAGAGGGGGGGGGGGGCAAATCAAACCCTACCCTTCCCCCTTGATTGACACTTGAACACGTGACAAAGACAATTTGTTTTGCCAATCCATCAATTAGCATACCTGGTGAGGTAGTACCCTAAATACCTCGTCAAACGTTGTACTGCAAACTTTTTTAGTATGCTGAGAATTAACCTTTTAGCATTAACCTTCTACGATTAAAAGTGTCAAGAAACTTAGGCATGATACGTGAGCTAAGGTATATTTTTCCTGGATGTATTTTAAAGCTTCTTTATAATTATCTCATACAGCCGCAAATTAATAACTGTTCTATTGTTTGGACTAGTAATTTCCTATCCCTATTAAAACCACTTTCTCTTCTTCATGAAAAGGCCCGTCAGTTAGTTTCAGATACGAATAGTACGTCAACAAATTCTCTTCTTAGGTTCTGTTTCCTATCTTGTGCTATTTTTATTCTTATATATCTTCATGGTCTACTTCCCTTTTGTTTTTTGAACTTGTTACAACCCCGAGTGTGTCAATCTTCGTGGTACTCGTAACTCTGAAGTTTTATTGGTTGTTAGAACTCCAACCAAGAGGTCAAATTCTAGCCCTAAATACGCATGTAGTAGGGTTTGGAACTCCCTGCTGAAGAACATCAATCTTTTGAAGACTCCTTCGGTGTCTTGATGAAAAGTCATTTGGGTTAATTTTTTTTCTTATTCTTCTTTTTTTGATAAGTAATAAAAGTACTATATATTTGCCAGTTTAGTTGAGTGTAAGTAACTGAAAAAAGGTTTCATATAACTATTCGCATTTTCGTTTTTTTTTGGTATTTTTTTTTCCTCTCCGCGTTTATTTCCCTTGTCTAGTATTATGAATCTTGATAGATATGATTATAATGTTTTCCCTACGTTCACAGGTCATGGAGCCTTTTGTAGGGATGTTAAAAGAGATACAATTATTGATTATTTGATATAAATAAAGTTGAAATTGAAGCTATGCATAAGTTCGATGGGGTATTGGCTTCTTGGTGTTTCTTCTTCTTTTTGTTCCTTTTAATGTGTTCCCTTAAAACTTATCGATAACTAAATACAAGACATATTTTAGATTTTAAAAATGTTTTGGTGAACATAAAACATAAATATGAAGACAAAAACCGCTGATCTCAGGCCAAACTGCTCTGATTTTTAAAACTAAAAATGATTTTTTAATGATTTTTTTAAGTCACATTTGGCCCCAAGACAGATATTCTATCGTAGCCATTCCTAACAATAAACCTTTATGCAGATATTCTTGGAATTGAAAAATGGCAACAGATGAACGAATTTTATTTGATTCAAAATACTTGTCGGTTATTTGAAACACACATAAGAAGTAAAGTAAGGTAAATCGTATTGAAATATAAAAAAACATGATGATAAAATAGCACTTTAGAAAAAAAATTTATGGAAACCCAACCTAACCTAACCCCTAACCAAAACTATATGTAAAATATTTAGTTAAAATATAGCCACATCGTAGATTTTCTCATTCAAAACAAGCATATGATAACCAATTCCAGAGGGGCAAAATGGTTATTGTTAGATATTACACTGCGTAGCTCTTGAATCCGTTTCGAATAACTGACAAGTACCAAATACGGTGCTGTTTATATACAGCGGTCGTCCATTGTCGACCAACACAGCGGAGCATATCGAAAATGCATTACAAATGTATTCAAAGATACTTTGATCGTCCAGATTCCTACTGATTTTACCCTCGAGAACGGCTTGATACTCTTTTTGCAACTGCCTCAACAGTATGAAACTATTATATAAACCTTTAAGCAAGGCATCAACGATAGTTTGTCCGCACATGAGTAGTTTATAATTGTTATATTCAGATCCCTGATTGATTTCAAAGTATCATCAGGCTCTCTGTCCCCCTCCTACCATATTCCTCAAATAGCATAGGCCTACGTTTGACATAAGCTCGTTTCAAACCTATTCATGTCCTTTCTCCCCTTTCAGGCAGTTTTGTTTTAGGTTGAGTCCCAGTTGAACTTCACTGAAGTAAAGATACTGGGACTGTTTGAAAAAATTTCCATTTTAGTTTTATTGGTCGTTTGCTATTGTAAGCTTTTCTTCTTTTATATGTTTATGGTTTTCTGAGGACGGCCTTGGGACATAGGGCCAAGATATTCATTCAAATTAGATTTCCACTGTCTTGCGGAAAGAATTCTCTATTGTTCTTCCTGTTTTTGATGTTTGGGGTGGAATACTAGCATCGTAGTTTTCTTAGTGAGACAAAGCTAATTTTTTCTCAGACGGCTGACCGGTTTTTCTCAAACAGAGCAAACTTCTTGAGTGTTGTTGGGCAAGCACAAAAGTACGAATAATTCTCAAACGTCTAAAAATAAAAATGAAGATTTCGACTGTTTTGGCTTTCCATGCCTTTGAATACCTAAATCATTTAGTTTTGATTGACAAACCAACTTCAATTTCCACGATAAATGGCTTAAAACAACCTTTAAGGGAGGCAACTGAAATTAAAAAAAAAATATATGAATACTTAGGTGTAAAAGAGATAATAAGGAATGTTTTATCAACCCTATGTTTTATAATTTAATGCAACGAGAATAAACTAGCATTCTTTTTTTATCAAACAGTTCGTGGTACGAACTGTGAGTAAGGAGCGACTTGGCCCAAACGTAATCAAAGCTGTAAAAAAGGGAATTTTGATAAGAATTGATAGAACAAAAGCATTGGCATCAATGCTGAATCCATATAACCAAAAATTTGTTAACTTTAATGTTGCCCATCAAAAGGCCAAAACTTTGAGAAAATTTGCCATATTTTCAGAAAAGAGAAAAGTTCAAATGATCTTAATGAACACAACACCGTTAGATTCAGCTTATGAACATACTATGAACATATATGAACATATTAGATTCATTAGATGTCAGAGAACACTCCTATAAAAGTCTTCATAGCTACAAAGGAAATTTTGTGTTATTTGCCAGAACAAGGATTATGGATCCGAGTTGAATTTTGCCCAGGGATGATCGTATAAAACCAATGGTTCTGGATTGTCGGAATAGGGCTTGTTCGAACAAACACCGAAAGTTCTAGGCCCTGTTTTTAGTGACCAAAGAGATTGGAGGGAGACTAGCCTCCACCCAAGCTCCTTTTTCCCCGAAGTCATCTGATAAAAATTTGGAAGAGCCATTCAATTAAGCATTGTAGAAATATCCAATACCTATGTCTATGGGAATGACAAGACACCCCACAGTCCATAGAAGTTTGTTTTATGCGATGGGGGAAGGATATTCCACAGAAAGAATTTCGGAAAACAAAGTTTTCAAGGGAATTTTGCTGGCAAATTTTACACTGAGATGGGGATTCCGCAGCAGGATTTTAAAAAGGTCAGATATTGAGTATAAAAGTTTTTTCAAACACTAAATTTTTTCAATACTTTTAGAATTTTCTTATTAAAATGCAGCAGCTTTTTTTTATTCCGGAGTAGCTCTTAAAGAATTGGGACAAAACTTCAAAATCAAACAATTCGTTGTAACTAACTGTAGTAAGGAGCGACCCGGCTCAATAGTAACCGAAACTCTAAAAAATGAAATTTTGATACTAATAGTTACATCAAAAGAATTGCATTTTAATGCTGATTTTAAATATATAAGTTTCATCAAGATCAATTATACCCATCAAAAGTTAGGAGCCTGTGAAAATTTGCCTCATTTCAGAAAATAGGGGGAAACACTCCCTAAAAGTCATACAATCACAATACATACAAAATCACACCATCATATTCAGCATATCAGAGAACCTTGTTGTAGAAGTTTCAAGCTCCTATCTACAAAAATGTGGAATTTCGCATTTTTTGCCAGAAGACAGATCACGGATGCGTGTTTATTTGTTTTCTGTTGTTTTTTTTCCAAGTGGGATCGTATTGACTGAGTGGTCCTAGAATGTCGCAAGAGGGCTCATCTTAACGGAAATTAAAAGTTATAGTGCCCTTTTTAAGTGATCAAAAAAATTGAAGGGCACCTAGGCCCCCTCCCACGCTCATTTTTTCCCAAAAGTCACCGGATCAAAATTCTGAGATAGCCATTTTATTCACCATAGTCGAAAAACCTAATAACTAAGTCCTTAGGAACGACTTACTCACCCACAGTCCCCGTGGGAGGGGCTGCAAGTTACAAACTTTGACCTGTGTTTACATATAGTAATGGTTACTGGGAAGTGTAAAGACATTTTCAGGGGGATTGTTTTTGTTTAGGGGGGAGATTTGAGGGGGGGTTACGTGGGAGGATATTTCCATGGAAAAACTTGTCATGGGGGAAGAAAATTTCAATTAAGGAGGCGCAGGGTTTTCTTGAATTATTTGAAAAAACAATGAAAAAATAAATATGAAAATTTTTTTCCACTGAAAGTAAGGAGCAGCATTGAAACTTAAAACGAACAAAAATTATTACGCATATGAGGGGTTTACCTCCTCGTTATGCCTCACTTTTTACGCTAAAGTATTTTCAGTAATTTCAACTATTTATTCTACGAAATTTGTAATTCAGAGGTCAGTCTTAAGGAATTGGGACAAAATTTTAACTTTAGGGTAAAGAGCGAGGTATCGACGATGGTTGAGCCCCCTCAAAACATTTAATATTAAAGTTTGTTACGTAAATTAATTCGTAAGTTACGTATATTTTTTACCAACGAAAACGTTTGTAAAAAATTAGAAGTTCTAGTTGCTTTTTTAAGTAATCAAAAAATTGAAGGGCAACTAGGCCTCCTCCCTCGCGTCTTTTTTCTCAAAATCTTCCGATTAATTACAATTCATCATCTATTTACAAATGATGCTTCTTGAGTATATAGGTCTTCGTGTTGACCCGGCAGCAGATGGGATTAAGCCCTGGGCCAGATATCTTCAGACAAAAATCAACCCACTGTTCCATCTTTCACATTTCTTCCTGTTCCTATCTATACTTAAACTTCTTTAGATCCTTTTCTAGGTTTTCATTATAACGAACTTTTAAATAAATATCAAAAGAATTATCTAGAAATACTTAAAGAAATTTTCAACTAATTTCGGAGGTTTGAGAAATGTTGTTGCAGCGCCATTTATTTTGAATTGTGTTTCTAATTGAGTGGATTTTTTTTTTAAATTTAGCCACATGGTAAAGATGAATTCTATAATTGTTTAGTTCATTCAGGTTTTTTGCAATGTGTTAATATTTGTGATTTGGTAAAATTTATTATATTTAGTTTACCTATTGTTGCTAAAAAGAGGGATATATTAACAGGATATGCTTGTTTAGGTGTTACTTTGTTGTTTTACATTTGCTGTTTTTTTTCTTTCATAGGCATGTATTTTGGGGGTGATACCTGACACGGCGATGCCATGGATATTCTGTGGTAGCCACAACACTTGGCTGGGTAGAGAATTTAAAGTGGCGAAACCCTATATAGGCCAGTGTATTCTCCTGATGAGCCCTTGAGTCGGGTTGTTGCCTCTGAATTATTTGTCTTTATTATTTTTTCTATTGTTTGGTAAATGACGGCTTATACTTATTGACGACATGACTGCCTGTCCACGGATTATTCTTTATGGTTGATTGTGTATGGCTATGCTGTTTGACCTATGTGATTATATGGATGAGTAGGGTTAAGGCCTCATTCAAGTGCTGGTCTATATTAGTCACTAATTTAGGAAAACAGTCTTCCTTTTCTCCTTCTGTCTCTCCTTATTTTTTTTTTTTATTTTTTTTGTGTGTGTGTGTGTCTTTGTACTGTTGCATTGGTGATTTCTCTTTTCATGATATATAAATATATATATATATATATATATATATATATATATATATATATATATATATATATATATATATATATATATATATATATATATATATATATATATATATATATATATATATATATATATATATATATATATATATATATATATATATATATATATATATATATATATATATATATATATTAATTAATATGCAAATTTCGTTTTAATTATTTATGTGCGGAGAGCCAAGATCAAAACATGCATTAATTCAAAAACGTCCAGAAATTAAATTAAAAAAAAACTTTTTTTTAAATGAAAGTAAGGAGCAACATTAAAACTTAAAACGAACAGGAATTACTAAGTATATGAAAGGGGCTTTTCCTCCTCAACGCCCCGCTCTTTACGCTAAAGTTTCTTACTGTTTCAAAAATAGAGTTAAGAGAAAGAGTCAAACTTTAGCGTAAAGAGCGCGGCGTTGAGGAGGAAAAGCCCCTTTCATATGCTTAGTAATTTCTGTTCATTTTAAGTTTTAATGTTGCTCCTTACTTTCATTTAAAAAAAACTTGTTTTTTTATTTAATTCAGCGTAAAGATCGAGGGATGAGTAACAGGTAGGCTAGTTCCTCTATTGTCCGACAAGCAATAATTTATGTTCTTTTAAGTATTAATGTCACTCCTTAATTTCTCCAGGAAAAAACTATGCAATTTGAAAACAATACCAACTCGCAGTTTTAAACCGAATCTGGGTACTTGATAATTATAGCGACCACACCAAAGAAGTTAATTATAGCGACCAAACTCATGAAGTGAAGCTAGAAAACAGAAAACAGAATAATTATAGCTAACATATTTTGTATGCAGACCCGCTATACTTCCCCCAGCCCCCTCCTAATGTGCAAATATATAGCTCAAATTATATATTTCCCCGATATTCTCCCAATGCGGCTTCTTAATTCAACCTGCGTTCCTATAAATTGAATCAGTGACGAAACAAGAACCGGAAAATAAGTGACAGGTGACAGAATGCATTTGACTTGTATACTTTGGGCTTCGTTTTTGTACATTAGGGGGGAGGGGTAAGTACAGCGGGTCTGCATGAAAAGCGGGATTAGCTATAATTATTCTAAATACCATGAAGCAAGAATTGTTTTCTAACTTCACGGTGTCCCATCATTGGCGTGGTTGCTACAACTAATAAGAACCCGGTCATTAGACAGACTGCATCAATCGCTAGCAAAAGACTGTTTGCATGATCTAATTTCTGAATGATCTTTTCACTGCTTCGGCTTTGGTTATTGTTTCTGGCATTTCACTTTACTTTTTTTTTCCTTTTTCGAGCGCTAAGGACAGCTTTGTAATGGTACTTGCAAAAATATGTGCTTTATGACTTTGATTAAATAAAAAAAACTAGTTTTTTTAACTGAAAGTAAGGAGCGACATTAAAACTTAAAACGAACAGAAATTACTCCGTATATGAAATGGGTTGTCCCCTCCGCAGTCCCTCGCTCTTTACGCTAAAGTTTGACTCTTTGCCACAATTCTACTTTTTAAAACAATTTCTCGTTACTCATGAAATCAAACCACCTTAGACCTTAAATCCTTCTCAGGCTCTTCGTCTGGAATACATCGATGGCCTTTAGCTCTGCGATTGATGCATGCCATGTTTCAGCTCCGTAAAGCATTACTTAACCTACGAGGACTTTGAAAATCCGCTGTTTTGTTGAACGACTAATGTTCGGTTTTCGATAAAGATGACGGTTCAGCCTGCCCATAGCAGACACTCCAATAGGGATACATCTAATCTCCTTTTGTATGTATTTTTTGATGATTTTTTTAAAAAAATGTATGCATTTTATAAGGTCCACTTATTACAGAGGTACCATATTTGAAAACTTATGGTAGGTTTTCTCCCTCCCTTCTTCTGCTTTTCAACCCTTCTTCATACCATTTTAAAGACATATTTTACAAAATGTTGAGCCAGGTATGGTCATGAATAAAGTGTTATTTTTTAGCCTGTGATGCTCAAGATCTAGTTTCGACTGTTCTCTTGGAACCTAACGACCATTGTGATCAGTTAGAGATTCTAGTTTCTTAAAGCACGACCTTTCTGAACTGAAACACCACTCTGTAAGGAAACAAAGACTCAAAATATTAATAATTAATAATTTAATAATTAATCTTTAATAATTAATTATTAATAATAATTAATAATCTTTAATAATTTAATTAAAAGTGATCAATCGTTACCTGAGCTGAATAAAATTGTCAAAACCTGTGTTTACCAGTTTTTCAATGCAACAACTGCTTTCTGTGTTTACTTGGTTTGAATACACCGGTTGTGGTTTTGCAGTCTTTAGTCTACTGCTTTACTATTTATCTACGTTTTTCTAGTAAACATTTTGAACATTTAGGTACACTAAGTCCTTGCTGCTTCGATATATTCTATTTATTAATCACGTTAAAAAAACGACAAAGTTCAAACATTATTTCAAGTAACTTGGATCAGCGAACAAGGAGAATAACCTACACAAATGAACCTACTGTGTTCTTTATTAAGAAATACATTTGGTGAAAGTTACTCCATCTACTTTAAATTATATCTCTGTACGGAAAGACCTCTCTCTCTCTCTCTTATGAGGGAGTTCTCTCTAATGTCTAGACACACCTGCATTCAAAAGTCTTATTATCTCCTTAGAGAATATCCCTCTCCATAGGAGAGCCTCTTCCATACAGAGGAGCGTCCAGAAGTCGAAGACTAGGCCTACTCAAACCGAGGCAGTAACTACGAGTGTATGTAATTTTACCAAAATCCTGCAAATAATACCGAGTCTGCATGCACTAACTCGTTTGAAAAACTAAATATTCTCAGTTGGAAATTGATTGATACCGAAAGTGAAAAAAAACAACAAAAGACAAAAAAACTTGAACACTGAAGTCACTGGCGAATAGCCTTAATAAGACTCATGTGCTTACCGCACTAAAAAATATTCCTTTATTATCTTTTATTCGTTTTACTTCCGGTGTATCTAGGTATTTAAATTCTAATCTAGTACTTAAATACAAAATACATGTTTAGTCACATATTTGGAAATACTATTGAAATATTTTTATGACCAAGTATTTTGCATTTGTATTCAGATACTTTTTAAAAGTATTTTGTCAATCATAGTCCAAAATTATGATATCACTTAAACTTTTTTTTGAGAATGACAAACTTGTTGAAAATTGAAAAATTCCCTTTTTGGAAAAAAAAAATAACACACCAAAAAGTGTTCAGAGAACATATACCTAAAAGTACCGTGGACATCAAAATGAAAACATTTTTGGCCCCTAGCTCCATCTTAGGTCTATTTATTCTTGAAAAAAAAAAAACAAATTCTAAGACCACACTGACTATATATGACACTTGACAAAAAGAAGACAAATAAAATAACTTAGAAAATGAGGGTTGAGTAACATACAGTCATAGGCTCCGTAACATATATAAATAAGGTTTTTATACACTCGATCCTTTACCTTCCCCTAGGAAAAATCACTCTTCTTAACTAAGGCACTGAAGCATGTTGATAATTCAACAAATTTGAAGGGTTACTGATAGTTTTTGGTCCTTGGGGATGTCATACATAATTCTGGCCCTGGGAGTTGATAGTATTGATTAAATTTGATTATGGTTTTCTAAATATTTTAGTCATACTTAGCTATAATTTGCATATTTTGCAATTGTTCACTGTGGTTCTGTTCACTACTTGAAGAAATGTCAAATATTGTTTCAAGGAATGTGCTGGTTTTCAATATAATTCAAGTTTGAATTACTGATTTTTTAATTTAATTATTTAGCTGATTTTATTTTAGGTATATTGAATGAGCAACAATGATAGAGGCTGCTTCTGTGTATAGTCATTATGAATCCCTGATCGAGAACAGTGTAAAGGACCCAGAAACTGATCCCTATAGGTCCAAATATAAAGCAATCTGTTGTCTGAACGGCTTTTTGGATGTAATGACAACGTTTGGCACAATCAAACAGGGCTTTGAAAGTTCACCAAATGAGCTGCATATCCTTTGTTTACGTGCCACTGTTCTATTTCTAGTTGGAAAATTAAAACGTGAAACTAATGAAGCAGGAATCGCGGAAACTTTACTTCTTGAAAGTTTATCCAAAGCCTCAGCTACTCCTGATGTACAAAAAACCCTTCAATTAAAGTTGTCCATCCTCAATCAACTTGGTCTTATTTATTGTGACCTGTCTAAACATGAACAAGCCGAAGGAGTTCTCCTTGAAGCCATTTCTCTTTATGAGGAAACAAAGAACATGTCTGACAAATTATGGTGTGTAAAGGACATATTTTATGGAAAAATTGTTGATCAGAATGTTTCTGATGACAATTTGGAAAGTGAAAATACTCTCACCTTATATTACATTGCGCAAGTTTATCAGCATCTTGGTAAGAGCTCTCAATCCGCTAAATATTGTTCTTTAACTCTTAGAAAGCAGTTGGTAAGAGGAGTAACAGATACTATATATTGGGCACTGAATTGTGCTACTTTGTCACAGTACTTTGCATCTAGAAACTTTTTTGAGTAAGTATAATTTGTATAATCTTCATTTTTGTCTGTTGGGTCTGACTTATTTCATGGCTAAAATCTTGAAACTAAAGTATAATTTATGTGGTGTCAGTTAAATAATCTATTGGGGTACTATGCAAGCAGTATGATATTCTGGGTTATGAACATGAGTCACTGAGCTTGTTTGGTTTGTTCAGTTCTGTTTTATTCAATCTCTGATATTAGCCATGTAAATGAAACAAATTAAATACTGAATTGTAATATTATCCATTTGTAGTTTCAAGTTGCAGGACTAAATTAGAAAGAAAAGACTAGCGTATCATTCTTGCACACGAGAGGAGGGGGCTCTGGAGAATCTCCTCCCCCTAATATTGGTCAACCTTGTGAAAAAAACAACGTTGTCCTAAATGTACTTGACTATTTATTGGATACCTCCTGCGGAAAAACAGTGTACTAACTTGACCTTATTAGGTGGTGGGGGAGATGTATGCACCTTTGCTAGTGCACAATGTATTCTTAAGGGGACGACATAAGAAACATGTAGTGGCTTCTTAGTTATAAAAAACAAGACAGCAGGGTGGATCAGCATAACTACAATACCCTTGATCTACTGCAGGGAAGCAGAACTTCTATGTGTTTTTATGGCACTTGCTATTTACCAAGTGACATATAGTGATCGCAAATTCTGTCGATCTGTCTGTCTGTCGGTCCCGGTTTTGCTAGTTTAGGCACTTCCAGATAAGCTAGGACGATGAAATTTGGCAGGCGTATCAGGGACCAAACCAGATTAAATTAGAAACAGCCGTTTCACCGATTTGACCATCTGGGGGGGGGGGGAATGGGGGACAGTTAATTCGGAAAAATTGAAAAAAATGAGGTATTTTTAAATTGAGAACGGGTGATCGAAAAATCTTAATGAAATTTTATATATAGAAGGTTATCGTATCTCAAAACTTATTTTAAATCCCAATAGGATCTGGTGACATTGGGGGAAATTGGAGGGGGAAACCTAAAATCCTGGAAAACGCTTAGAGTGGAGGGACTGGGATGAAACTTGGTGGGAAAAAACAAGCACAAGTCCTAGATAAGTGATTGACAAAAGTGGAACAGATCCGCTCTCTTTGGGGGAGTTGGGGGGGGGGAGGTTTAATTCGGAGTGATCGGATCTTAATGAAATTTCATATTTAGAAAGACCTCGTAACTCAGAACTCTTATTTTAAATGCCGACCAAATCCAGTGTCATTTGGGGGGAATTGGGGTGGGGGACCGAAAATCTTGAAAACGCTTAGAGTGGAGACATCAGGATGAAACTTGGTGGGAAGAATAAACACAAGTCCAAGATACGTGACTGACATAACCAGACCGGATCCGCTCTCTTTGGGGGAGTTGGGGGGGGGGGTAATTTGGGAAAATTTGAAAAAGTGAGGTATTTGTAACTTATGAACGGGTGATCTGATCTTAAGGAAATTTAGTATTTAGAAGGATCTTGTGCTTCAAAGCTCTTATTATAAATCCCAACTAGATCTGGTGACATTGAGGGGAGTTGGAGGGGGAAACCGGAAATCTCGGAAAACATGAAAATTGAGGTATCTTTATCCTACGAATGGGTGATCGGATCTTAATGAAACTTGACATATAGAAAGATCTTATGTCTCAGATGCTCCATTTTCAATTCGAATCGGATCCGGAAACATAGGGGGCTGAAGGGGGGAAGCAGAAATTTTGGAAACCAAAAATATTGGAAAACACTTAGAATGGAGGGATCGGGATGAAACTTGATTGGAAGAATAAGCATAAGTTCTAGATACGTGATTGCTATAATTGGAACGGATCCGCTCTCTTTGGGGAAGTTGGGGGATGGGAGATTTCCAGTGCTTTGGTGAGTTCGGTGCTTTTGGACGTACTAGGACGATGATAATTGGTAGCGTGTCAGGGGCCTGCACAAATTGACTTGATAACAGTCGTTTCCCCGATTCGACAATCTGGGGGGATGGAGGGAGAGGAAAAATCGAAAAAACTGAGGTATTTTTAACTTACGCATGGGTGATCGAATCTTAATGAAATTTGATATTTAGAAGGATCTCCTGTCTCAGAGCTCTTATTTAAACCCTGACCATATCCGATGATATTGGGGGAGTTGGAGGGAGAAACGGGAAATCTGGGAAAACACTTTGAGTGGAGAAATCGGGATGAAACTTGGTGGGAAGAATAAGCACGAGTCCTAGATACGCGATTGACATAACCGGACTGAATCCGCTCTGGGGGACTTGGGGGTGGGGTGGTAATGCGGAAAAATTGAGGTATTTTTAACTTAAGAACGGGTGACCGGATCTTAATGAAATTTGATATTTAGAAGAAACTCATGTCTCAGAGCTTTTATTTTAAATCCCGACCAGATCTAGTGATGTTGGGGGGAGCTGGAGGGGGAAATCTTGGAAAACACTGGGTGAAGAGATCGGGATGAAACTTGGTGGGTAGAATAAGCAAAGATACATGACTGACGTAACCGGACTGGATCCGATTTCTTTTGGGGAGTTAGAGGGTGGTCCAGTGCTTTGGCGAGTTCGGTGTTTCTGGACGTGCTAGGAGGATGAAAATTGGTAGGCGTGTCAGGGACCTGCACAAGTTGACTTGATAAAGTCATTTTCCCGATTCGACCATCTGGGTTCCTGAAGGGAGAGGAAAAATTAGAAAAAAGAGGCATTTTTAACTTACGAGTGGGTGATCGGATCTTAATGAATTTTGATATTTAGAAGGACCTCGTGTCTCAGAGGTCTTATTTTAAATCCCAACCGGCATTAAGCCTCTGATTTTCCTTTTAAATCTATCTATTGATTCTTAGAATTTTGCTAGAGCTTACGTCATATCAGCTCTTGGCTCTTCCGACCTCGTCACAAGTGCCATATGAGCTCTTAGCTCTTGTTTTCACTGCATTGCGTAGAATCTCTACTCTTAGAAACCTGAGAGGGTGTTCATTCGTTTGCCAACTATAGGTTCCAGCAACATTTCTAAGGTTCAAAATTGATAAGGGGATATCTTGCCCCCTCCTTTCCCGTGCTCTTTTCCCCTGGTGGTGGTCCTGTAGCCCCCTCCCCCCCCCCCACATGCTATCAGAAAAAAAAGAAATGACCATTCCACTGCATTGGTTGAAAAGTCTTGCAAATTTTCCGTCAGGAGGGACATAACCCATGCAGCCATAGCTGCAAAGGCCACACATTTTTCAAATAGCTCATTCTTCTGTATTGTTTTAAGGAAAGGCAGGGTGTGTTGCAACATATTGAAAAAGGAATCGTGCGATTACTGAGTTCAAATTAAACCAGAAATTTAACCTTCAAATTAAACCAGAAATTTAACCTTCAAATTGAACCTTCGACCCTCTTCAAATTTCCCCTCATTGCGGCCTCCAAGTTATTAGCAGACAGGTAGGCACTTAGCCCCTCACTTAAATAAGACTGATGTAAGTATTTTCATTTCTAAAACAAGTGAGATCCAAGCTGCAGAAGTGGCTTTGTGCAAAAATGATCTAATTCCAGACTTGATGCAAAACGAGCTAAGACCTGAATCAGTGAAAAAAGTCATTACAAAAATACGGTAGGCTCAAAATGCAGACCGACTCAATCGACGAAGGAGCTAATTTTTTATCCAGTGCAAAACACTTCAAATCCTGACCTGATCTGTTTGAGTCCTGACCTCAGTATCAGATCAGTATCCTGATCTGATACTGTTTGAGGTTTAGTTAGAATTCGATGAATACATGTTCTGTGTTTTTCCTTAGGGAAGCTCGGCATCATCTTGCGGCGGCATCTTGGATGATGGAAAAAATCTCATTGGAAGTTCAAGAAAATAATGAAGGGTAATATTTGTAATAACATCATTCTTTCAGCTTTTCAGTTCAATTAAGCATGAAACGGATTATTGAAATATAAGCAAGGGAACAGACTGAATAATGACATTATGAAGATTCTTTCCTTTTTTATTGGACCTTCTTAGTATTGCCCTTTATATGTAGAAAGGGTAATAATTTCCAAAGCAAATCATCTTTAATGTTACATAATTTAGCTCTCAGTTTTAGTTTTAAAGAAAAAACTGACATAATCCGGTCACCAAAGAATTTATCACCGAGTTTAACGCTGGGTTGATGGTATAAATCATATCTAATATAGTAATCATTATACTACTACTACTACTACTAATAACTCACTGCAGCACCAAGCCGCCTGAGGCCAACACAGCTACGCACGCTCCTCCTCCAACCTAATCTATTTAAACCCTCCCTCTTTACACCCTCCCAGGAAGTTCCCATTTCCTTTAAATCTTTATTTATGACATCCTCCCAACCCAGACAAGGACGACCTGCTTTCCGTGTTGCCCCAGACGGTTGGCCAAAAAGGACAATCTTCGGTAATCTGTCATCCTTCATTCGTAGAACGTGGCCTAGCCATCTCAATCTTTCTTTCATTATAGCCCCAGAAAGCGGGATTGAACCACACTTTTCGTACAACCTACTGTTTGAAATACGGTCAGTCAGCCGGGTATCCAGAACAGTCCGTAGGCAATTTCTCTGGAAAACATCTAGTAAATTTTCATCTGCTTTTCAGAGTGTCCATGCTTCAGAGCCATATTTAACCACTGTCATCACTGTAGCTTCCAATATTTTAATCTTGGTTTGTAGGCTTATCTTTCTATTCTTCCAAACTTTTTTTAACTGTGAAAAAACACCTGGGTCAAATCCATAAGGTTCCTATCATATTGTTGGGTTAAATCCATTAGATACCTATTTTATGGTTGGGTCAAATCCATTCTCCCAGTTAGAGATGGCGACATCAAGAAAGGGAGATTTTGTTCGCCTCAATATCCTTTGCTAATTTAACATAAGGTTCTTGTTGGTTCAAAATGTTGAGGAGAGATGTGAGCTCATCTTCCGATTATATCAAAACGGACAAGCAGTCATCCAGGTATATGAAATATGACTGTTAATCATCAAGCTATTGAAGGACAATCTTGTTCTCAATGTGCTGTAGGTGCTAATGGTGAACTGATTGGCATACCCTATATTTGCTTGAATGTTGTATTTCTGAAGATAACATAAAAATATGTCATCAGCGTCTAAAGTGATGCCCCATTGATATCTAAAACATTCTTCCAAATATAGGTTATTTTAGAAACTGGAATTCTAGTGAAAAGGGAAACAACATCAAAACTACAGAGTTTAATACCTCATGAGGCATGGGAATTTTTAATCTTACTCAAAGTTCTTTTTTCTATTGTGTGCCCATTATTAAGAGTAAAAGGCAATAAAATGCCAGCCAACCATCTGTCAAATTTTTGCGGTGGTGAGCCGACTGTGGAAACTATGGACTTTGACTATGGACTTCAAAGGCTTATGCAATCTTGGCAAACCATTGTATTTTGAAAGTTTAGGTATGTATACATATTTATATTTCGAATCCAACTCTCTCCCCCCCCCTGCGAACAATTCATTGATATCCTCCCAGCTCCCTCTAAGAATTAGAAATATGCTATGACTATATATAATTCTATGTACTCCCATTATGTTTCTGTCAGATGTGGAAAATACACTGTCGTCGTATCTAAACTACAGAGTCGACACACCCAGAACCCATGGGCTAGTATTTTAAGCTATGGCCTTAGTTTAGTATAATTCAGTACAACAATACTTTTGTAATACATAGATTGTGTTAAGTTAGTTTTTTAAAATGAAGGTATAGAAAATATCATTTTTTCTAATCTAGGGTGGAGGATTTTTTTTTCAACAAAAATGCAAAGAAATAAAATTCCCAAAATCCATACTTAATAATGGATGCATTATGCACCCTTGACTAAAAGTGTACTGATTTAGAAAAATCGCTCAAAGCATAAGAGGGAAAACTAAAACTTGATAGCA
>NW_027063438.1:20736-56187 GCF_032884065.1 Artemia franciscana | reverse complement strand
ACAGACAGACATAACACACAAATAACTTATTTATATATATATATATATATATATTTATAAATATATATATATATATATATATATATATATATATAAAGATTGTCAGGTTTACCGACTCTTGAACTTGCAATATATAATTGTCCATGGGAAAAACAACCCGTATTCTGATCTATACCGCATTTTTCTAATGATTGCTCTTGAGCTTTGTCGATGGTGATTGCTAATCGAATATTCCTTGTGTCCCCTTCGTCTTTTATATATCCCCCCTGTGCCCCCGGCGTCTCCGTTGTAGTTGTGTCCCTGTGTCCCGCTCGTCATTTATGTTCCCTGTGTTCCTTGTGTCCCAGTGTCCCAGTTTGTAATTTCTCTTTGAGTTTCCCGGTCGTCATTTATATTCCCTGTGTCCCGGTGTCCCAGTCTGTATTTTCTATTCGAACAATCCTGTGTCCCGGTCGTCATTTACATTCCCTGTGTCCCGGTCGTGATTTGTGTCCGGGTGTCCCAGTCTGTAATTTCTCTTTGAGGTTCCCGGTCGTCATTTGTATTCCCTGTGTCCCGGTCGTCATTTGTGTCCTGTGTCCCGGTATGTAATTTCATCAGTTGACAAACATGACGTCAGTTGACAAACAACTTCATGACGCATAGAGCTCAATCCTTATAATGACGTCAGTCGACAAACATGACGTCAGTCGACACACAAACATGACGTAACTCGACAGACACACACACACACACAGACAACTTATTTATATATTTATATATATATATATATATATATATATATATATATATATATATATATATATATATATATATATATAAGACGGGGGGGCGCTTGACGCCCCCCGCGTGCATAAGTCGTTACGCGCCATATTATGTTACGCGCCATTGTAATTGTGTAGTTACGCGCCTGTGTCCCACTGTGAATCTAAGATATATATATATATATATATATATATATATATATATATATATATATATATATATATATATGTATATATACAGTTTCTTTTTCAGTTTTTTTTTCTTTTTTAATTTTTTCTTTTCTTAGTTTTTGCTTTTTTAGTTTTTCTTTTTTAAGTTTCTTCTTTTTATTGATTTGTTTTCTCAATTTGTCAATGTTCGTTCTAACATTGACACTTGGAAAAATCTTTACGTGCCAAGCAAGCTAAAGCTCCAACAATTTACAATAAACCTCAAAATTTGGGTATCTGTTGTAAGGTTTTCGAATTACCTTAATCTTTTGTCAAAAATATATTGAAATATTTGTGCAATTCCCAGTTTTTTTTAGTTTTGCTTTTTTCAGTCTTTAGTTTTTTAAAGTCTTTTTTAGTTTTTTTTTTCTTTTTAGTTTTATCTTTTTCTTTTTTTTTATTTTTTAGTTTTTTCTTTTTAGTTTTTTTAGTTTTTTGTAGTTTTGTTTTGTAGACACGCATATTTGTAGTTAATTTTATTATTTTTACGTGTGCCCATAAATTAGAATTTTCAGGCAAGCATTCATCTCGTCTGCAGGAGTTGATCTAGGTATTATAGGTAATGTTTGCCTTAAATCTCCCACAAGCAATATTAATGTGCTGCCAAAGGGTTTCGACTTCCCTCTCAAATCTTTCAAGCATTGATCCAGAGCCTCGAGCGATTTTTTGTGTGCCATTGTGCACTCATCCCAAATAATAAGTTTGCATTGCTGCAATACTTTACCCATGCCAGATGATTTGGAAATATTGCACGTGGGAGTTTCTGTAGAATGCAAATTCAGAGGCAATTTCAAAGCGGAATGAGCAGTTCTTCCACCAGGCAGCAATGTTGCGGCTATTCGGGACGACGCAATTGCCAACGCTATATCATTTTTTTATCGAATTGGTGCCAGAATCAATTTTATCACAAACGTTTTACCAGTACCTCCTGGCGCATCCAAAAAGAAAATTTCTCCAACGTTGTTATCGACACAATGCTTTTTCGTATCATTAATGTCTTTTTGTTCCGACGTTAACTTGGAAATGTTATTTTGTACATGCGACAATAGATCACTCGTACTGTAACTTTGTTCACGATCCAATTCTACACATGTCGAAACAACAGCGATACGGTTAGGTGAAGGCATTCCCAAATCCTGAAGGTTTGTTTGCCATACGTACGCACAAATCTTCAATAATAACTAAAGTGTAGTTATAAATTTCTGATGTAAAATCAAAAGTCATATCTGACGTCTCTAACTGTTTTCGATGGAGTATATCTTCGGACATTTTTGACTTATATTTTTTCTATAACTCTGTAGGAGCTGATGGAGAGCAAGTTGTTAAAATGATGCCAAACAATGCACGAATTTGACTTGGGGTTGACGTTTCGCACGCGTCATTGATGCAGTTATCCCAGTGTTGGTCATTCTCCAATAAATTCAGAGCTTGGCATGCACTACGGTAAGTGTCATGTATAGTAACGTTTACAGTTCTCAAATACTCAAATGATGTCGGACCGGGTACATTCACCAAAAGCAGGCGTAGAAAAGAAGCATTCATGTTGATTGGGGTGAACGGTGTAGAGTCTTCTATCGTGGTATCTTTGAAGATGGTAGGTTGGCCGTCGACTGACTTACCCTGTTTTCGACGTTCAAATACTTTATTTTTAGTATTCTACGTGTAATACGAAGGCACTTCAGTATACAGCAGTTTTTTTGCAAAAGAATCATTTTTGCAAAGCGAAAAAAAGCTGTTAATTTTGTATCCGGTGGATTCAGGGCTCTTTGTTGCACGTTGGTTTCCGAGAAATAAACACGTTGACCATTCTGTAAATGTACCGCTAAGTGAACAACAGCTGGACTACGTTCATGTATCGGAAATGAAAGAATTCGCCAAATAGCTTCAATACTGCTTATGTATCTTCCAGCCTGATATTTTACGATTCGTCGAAATCTTTGATTTCGGGCTGCAAGCCAAAAATTGCCATGTCACTGCCTTTGTTGACGTATTTACATATGTATTTGATTGCCTTTACGGAGTTACAGTATTCAACGTTTATGTGTGCATTAAATGTTTTTGATATAATGGGGAGCATGGAACAACCCACTGGTTATCTACTTCGATGGTGGTACCGTTACGCTTCTTTATATTTGCTGTTTCACCGCCATCTTCAGTAGATCTTCTTCTATATTGTGGGTAACCATCAGTGCCAGTAATTGTGTTGGATACTAAAAGTCGAGCATATTGCTTTGTGCACCTTCCTTTGGCCATGCATGGTGAATTTTCGTTCAGTGCACCGCAAGGTCCATGTATCATATTTTTTACAATAATATCATGTAACCCCTTATCGACATTTTTATCAGGTATTTCAGCGGAAATCACATCATCAATTTCGTTCGAAGTAATTTTTTTATGTAGCCAGATTATTATGTGCGTGTGGCAAACCTCGTTTTGCCATTCCACTGAGTACATCCAGCATCGCACTGACCCAAACACTTCTAGTTTTACTATGTAGTTTATCAGTGATTTCAACTTTTGCCGGAAGACACGGGCCGTAATGTCATGCCTATGAACCGCCGATTGTCCTTGAAGTAAAAGCTGCAGTATCTCGTCCCAAGATTGATTACATGTAAATGTAATAAATAAATCTGGACGACCATAGAGACGAACATCTTGAGCATATTCATGCATATGACGGGGACTGCCAGCATATGACGAAGGTAAAATTGTTAATCTTCCAACGTTTGTGGTATTACCGTCATTTATAACTGCATCTCGCAAATGAATGTATTGTTCAGAGCGGAGCTTGGTCTGATTCAGGCGGATATATAGCAAACGTTCTGATTCAATTTCAGCATACATTATCAACGACAAATTGGTGAAACAATTCACGACATTTAAAATATAATTTTCTTCATCCTGCCGAATTATTAGTCTATAGGAATAATAATGCATTGCACTGCATTTCTTATTCATTTCTTTGTTAGTGGCTGGATTCATCAATTTAATATTAAAGTTGATAGCCGTCGGCTCCATCCCAAAAAATGATAGGATAGTGTAGGGCATCGTAGCATCGATGAGTTTCAGCAATTCTTAACAACTGAGCGTTTCGCTTATGAAGAATAATATCTCGAGGTAAAAACTGATCACCGACCATAACGATTGCCACTTCGTCGATAGTTGGAGCATTGTATCTACGCACACGTCTGGCCCAGGAGGCGTTTTGTCAGCGGAAATAACAATTTTATGCGTATCAGTAGGCATTAAATCGATGGCTGTTTTGAACAGACGCACTAAATTATTTTTTCGTGGAAAAGATGTTGCAATTGGGAAACGATTGTCCTTTCAACGTTGGGAGAAATTTCGCAACGTGCATTCAATTCAGAATTTCTATCACTGATGAAGTACAATCGTAAAAATGTATGATTCTCGCCTGAGAATGGTAGAAGGGACCCTGCTCTATGATAAATTTGCCCTTTTACTTTGAAAGTAGACATAAATTGATCTGGATTTTCGATTTGGGCTCCAAACGACGTCATTTGGAAACATGAGTTGTATTTTCTGATTTGTGACAAAAAACGCATAGATTCTGACGTATTTCCAGTAAGGACAGTCTTCAATGGCTCTGGTGGTGCAGCCAATAGAGGAAGTTTAACTTTTCCTGAGGCGCAACACATTCCCATTGTTTCACCATTGAATTTCAAGGCCTTGCAATAGGGACAAATTTTAGACATAGTCCCGATTTGAACACATCTACTCAAGCTATAATCATCGACTGGGCTGTACCTGAATGCCAGGCGATAACTTTCAGGTTGCTCTGATTCCTCGACACGCTTTCTTTTCTTACTTTCTCTATCAGCAGCAAGCCTGATTTCTTGCTGTTCTTGTGATTCCTCGGCACGCCTGCCTTCTTTTTCACTTTCTCTTTTAGCACCAAGTCTGGTTTCATGTTGCTCTGGTAGTTCCTCGGCACACCTTCTTTTTTCACTTTCTCTTCTAGCAGCAAGTCTGGTTTCGCGTTGCTCTGGTAGTTCCTTGGCACGCTTTCTGTTCTTTCTTTCTCTATCAGCCTCAAGCCTGTTTCCTTGCTGTTCTTTTGATTCCTCGGCACGCTTTCTTTTCTTACTTTCTCTATTAGCCTCAAGCCTGTTTCCTTGCTGTTCTTTTGATTCCTCGGCACGCTTTCTTTTCTTACTTTCTCTATCAGCAGCAAGTTTTTTGGCATAGACTCTTTGAGCATCTTCCTCGGCTGTTGCCATTGTAAGTTCATCAGTCATTTTACAGTTTAAACATCAATAGATTTCTACGTGAACGCATGTCTTAAATATCTTTAATGACGTCACCGTCATAACAAAAATGACGACAACTAATTTCATGGCGTCAGTCAACACACAAACATGACGTCACCCGACAGACAGACCCACACACACACAGACAACTTATTTATATATATATACTAGCTGTTGGGGTATGCGTGCATTAAATGTTTTATATAATAATGGGGAATATGGAACAACCCACTGGTTATCTACTTCGATGGTGGTACCGTTGCCATTGTAGGTTCTTCAGTCATTTTACAATTAGAAATTTCTCTTTCAACGGTCTTCTTACAATTAAAAATTTGTCTTTGAACGATATTCTTAAATACCTGTGTCCTGGTCGTCATTTATATTCCCTGTGTCCCGGTCGTCATTTGTGTCCCGGTATCCCAGTCTGTAATTTCTCTTTGAGTGTCCTTGTCGTTATTTATATTCCCTCTGTCCCGGTCGTCATTTGTGTCCCGGTCTGTAATTTCTCTTTGAGTGTTTTTTCTTTTTAGTATTTTTTAGTTTTTTACATTTTTTCTTTTTTCAGTTTTCTTTTTCTTCTTTATTTTTCAGCTTCACTATGAAATACATATCGCCGAACCTTTGTTTTTTTAACTAAAATCTGATAGGCGTTGATGACCTTATCCAAGTCAAAATCCCAAACCCAATCATCATCGCTATCATTTTCAGTTTTGATATGTTTTGACTCTCGCTGTCCAGGTGGATCTTCATCTAACTGCGCGGTTTTGCGTTCTTTAGCCTCAAGCCTGTTTCCTTGCTGTTCTTTTGATTCCTCGGCACGCTTCCTTTTCTGACTTTCTCTATCAGCAGCAAGTTTTTTGGCATAGACTCTTTGAGCATCTTCATCGGCTTTTGCCATTGTAAGTTCATCAGTCATTTTAAACTTAAACATTAATAGATTTCTACGTGAACATATATGTCTTAAATATCTTTAATGACGTCACCGTCATAGCAAAAATGACGACAACTAACTTCATGACGTCAGTCGATCCACAGACAGACAACTTATTTTTATATATACAGATATGTTTTTAACTACGTAAAACTTGCGATTATACAACATTCTTCGCTGTCCCATTTTCTGTGCATATAAATAGATTGTCTGGTTTACCGACTCTTGAACATGCAATATATAATTGTCCATGGGAAAAACAACCCGTATTCTGATCTATACTGCAATTTTCTAATGATTGCCCTTGAGCTTGTTGATGGTGATTGCCAATCGAATATTCCTTGTGTCCCCTTCGTCTTTTATATATCCCCCTGTGCCCCCTGCATCCCCGTTGTAGTTGTGTCCCTGTGTCCCGCTCGTCATTTATATTCCCTGTGTTCCGGTGTCCCGGTCGTCATTAGTGTCCCAGTGTCCCGGTCTGTAATTTCTCTTTGAGTGTTCCAATCGTAATTTATATTCCCTGTGTTCCGGTGTCTCGGTCGTCATTTGTGTCCCGGTCTGTAATTTCTGTTTGAGTGTCCCGGTCATCATTTATACACCCTGTGTCCCGGTCATCATTTGCGTCCTGGTGTCCCAGTCTGTAACTTCATCTTATAATGACGTCATATACAAAGCCTTATATAATTATAATGACGTCATAGGCGCACTAACAAACAAACATACAACTTATTTATATATATATATATATATATATATATATATATATATATATATATATATAGATTATGCCCTGAGATTCGCATCGGGCTACGGAGTAAAAGTAAGCAACAAGCAGCTGTTCGATCTGGACTTGGACGACGTTGTCCTTCTCGAAGAGTCTAAAGAACGGTCGCAGCAGATACTTGACACTATTACTGAGAATTCAGAGAATGTCGGGCTAAATCTGCTATTAAACATTTCTCTGTGATTTTCCAGTGTCTTGCTAGCTTAGGAGAAAGAAAAGAAAAGAGATGCCCATGCTACAGTTTATCTTAGTTCTAGCCACATATCTTGCTTTTCACGCCAACATATTTTCTTTGTTATTCAAGCCAAGAGACTGTAAGTTTCCAATTTAGGAGTGTTTCAATCCGATTCTATTTTTAGGTGTTATGAGTTACTGTACTTCTTATTTTGGAACATGATCGTCTCTTCCTAGCTACCGCTGCAACCTGGATGTTGTCTATAATATCTATTATTTAAGTGTTACACGAAAATGCAGTTTTTCTTAAGTAGAAATTTTCTTTTAAACGAGCAGTTAAACAGCTGTGTATGATATTCCATCGCCCAAGAAGCTAAAGAGTAAAAAACACAAGGAAAAAAAATGCCTTTAATTCAGAATATTCTGGTTGCAGCAACTGTTCTTGTTTAATCCGTCTCATTATTGAAAGTCTACTGTTGATTCTATTGCTGGTAATACTCATCTATTTCCATACTGCAGTTTAATGAGCAAATTATGTAATTTTTTCCGAAGGTTGAATTGCTTTTGGTATTTGGGAAATGCATAAATTTTTCGTGGGAAATTGAAGAATAGATGGAAAAGTAATATGGATAGACACCAAGTAAATTAATTTTTTTAGCAATAGATGATTTCACACATCTGACCGTGTCCTATACGGTCACAACGAAATCTGAAATTAAGAATACCTTTAAAAATGTCTTTAAACATTATGACTTTTATTCATTTTTACATTGGAGTTCTTTCAGTTGAGGCCCTTAGTTGTGATTATAAGAGTCCAACTGACAAGATATGCAGGGCAAGAGATGTTGGTACTATTGAAGAGTTAACGGTTCTAGAGAAGAATCCAGTTTCCAATTGGTCCACAGAAAGAAGAGACACGTACAAAATAAAAGTAAAAAATGTCTACAGTCAACCCGCTCGTGTGAATCTGCATGATAGTGTCATAGATGATATTATCGTTATAGACTGTGCTCGAAAACTGATGCTCGACTGTCAGATGAGCATAACTGTCGGGAAAACATATGCTTTAGCTACTAAATTAGAAGACCATGAAGACAAACGCAAAGTGGCTAGGAAAATACGAGATTTATGCTATACTTGGTATATGGATGTTGAAGAACTTAATGATAAACAAAGAAAATGGTTGCAAGAGGTGCGAGAAAATTGCAAAAAATGCATCCGTTTGCCAAAGACCAACTGCATCCCGTTTCCTGAATCCAACTCTGAAAAAGGCTCCATGGAGGTTGTAAAAATGTTAGCCATAGTCTTTGGAGGCCTCTTTGGGGCTGCACTGGTTTTTGGAGCTTTCATTTGTAGGAGACAAAATAGGGTTTCAACAGTAGCTGGCTACCCAGTAAGAAACGATCACATCCCATAGTAAAAAATACAATATCAGGGTTGCAGCGGTAACTAGCAACCTAGTAGAGACAATCACTTCCCACAGTAAAAACTGTAATACCCCAAAAATCCTTAAAAATAGTGTCAGCTCAAAACAAGAAGTAAACTTCTAGAACCGCCTAGTCTGAACCCCTAATATAGGAAACTTACCGTCTCTTCGTTTGAACAACAAGGAAAATCAATTGGCTTGAAAAACATGGAAAGTGGCTGAAACCACGATATTTTGCATCGAAGGCATCTTTCTTCTTTTCTGTTTTATTCTCCCTAGCTAGAGGAGTACTGAAACATCATAGAGATATACTTAATAGCTCATTTTAAAACAAATTGATGGATTTGAAAACATTTCGTAGATAACAAAATAATTTCTAAAATAAAATACTTTTCTTCTGAAAAACTGCATTTTTGTATAACTCTTGAGTAAAAAAGGCTATTAACATCTTCTTGCTCATTAAGATAAAAATAGGATTTCATTTTTAACATTAATCCATGTTTCAGCAACGATAATATTTTGCATCGAGGGCATCCTTTTTCTGTCCGTTTTTTTTCCACTATGAGAGAGCTATGTACTGAGAAATCATAAAGACCGGTTTAATGGCTCATCTTTAAGAAAATTGCTACATCTAGTACCTTTTGTAATTATTAAATAAAAAAAACAAGTTTTTTGAAATGAAAGTAAGGAGCGACATTAAAACTTAAAACGAACAGAAATTACTCCTTATATGAAAGGGGCTTTTCCTCCTCGACACCCCGCTCTTTACGCTAAATTTTTTTATTGTTTTAAAAAGTAGAGTTGCGAGAAAGAGTCAAACTTTAGCGCAAGGAGCGGGGTGTCGAGGAGGAAAAGCCCCTTTCATATAAGGAGTAATTGTGTTGCGAGAATGTGAGAGTGTGCCTATGGTGTGCGAAGTGAAGTGGAGTTATATAGCCTATGTCAGAGAGGAGTATCTGAAGTTGTGCAGCCAAGCTTTCGTTTCATCAAACCATGTTTCTGCTTTCGAGTGGAAAGCTCCGTTCTAGCAGGCAAGCAGGCAGGCACCAGTTTCAAATTGAAGATGGACTAAAATCTATAAGTGTTAAATATATGCGGTAGTTCCCCGGCCCCACAGCCAATATATCTTCTTTGAGTGATAAATAGAAAAATTTACAGAAACAAAAAAGTGCGATTTTCCCACGGGTCCGAAAGTGCTGCCATCTATTGTTTCTAGCCATTTCTGTTCGTGATTTAAGCTGACTTTACCATTCTTTTTTTCTACTTGGGATTGCAATAGAGAAATGGTATCAGATATACCTCTTAAACTTTAAAAGTTCTCTCATTGCTAAAGAAATTAGAGCTTATCCTTTGCTCCTTTCTAAGTGGTGGTGTTAGAAAGTTGGCCTCCGGCAAAAAAGTCAACTTTTAAACTAAGACAGATAGAATTTTTTTTTCAATGACATTCGATAGACCTTGATGAGCTGATCAAAGTATATGTCATCCATTTTTGTTACAAAAATTCCTTCATGACATACACCAGTTTGAAAGTTTCAAGGGGTTGACAACTTCAGTGGTAAGGTACACACTTGAACCAAAAATAGGCCGATACCAATTGTGAGATATGTAGGGGACTTCCAAGCAACAGTCGATTATTAGCTTATAATCATCTTTGGCAATGAGGGGTTTGCAACTTTTGCTGATTGGTGTACCTATTATCTGTTTCTGGTGTAATTGATGGTAAGAACAACTTGGTTCCCGATTGTAAGACATGTAGGGGAGTTGTAAGTAATAATCGGCTGTTAGGCTACAATGACTTCAGCGACAAGGGGTTTGGAACTTTTGCTAGTTGATGTACCCATTATTTGTTTCCGGTGAACTTGGATGTATATCCCGGGAGAGGGACTTGTAAGTAAGAATCGGTTGCTAGAGGTGGCTCACGAGGGGCTACAAATTTGTGCAAATTGTTACACATCTATGGAATCAGGGACCCATAAATTTCCTGTAATGACTCGCCATCCAATAATAAGCGATCCTGGATGGCGAGTCATTACAGGAAATTTATGGGTCCCTGATGGTATTTGATCCTGAAAAGTTACAGATAGCTTTATAATACCAACTAGATTACATAAGATAATGTTCCAAGTTTCCATCCGTCACGATGTCTACGATTGAAAAGGATAAAGTTCAACCGGCTGCAAAGTGACATTTAGGGGCCTAGTAAGTAATAATCGGCTGTTAGGTTACAATCATTTTCAGAGATGAGGAGTTTGCAACTTTTGCTTGTTGGTGTACCCATTATTTGTTTCCGGTTGAACTTGATGTCTATCTTGGGAGAGGGACTTGTAAGTAAAAATCGGTTCACTTTAGGCTAGAAATTTTTCCAAATTGGTGCACATTGTATTCGATCCCTGTAAATCTGTCGGTAAGAAAGTTCATATCGATGGTCTATCAATCACTGTAACCTAGAATTAAGATGTTACGCAAAGGGTACAAACGATAATACAAAACAATGAGGTAGTTTCGTAATAATTAATAGAATGTCATCTATGGTATTTTGATCCTGAAAAGCTCCGGATAGTTTTATAATTAATACCAACTAGATTATACAAGATATTGTTCCTAGTTTTCATCCGTTACGATGTCTACGATTGAAAAAGATAATGTTCAACTGGCTGCAAAGTCAATTTAGTCCTTTCTTTCAATATTCTTTTGTTGTTGTTTTTTCAACGCTGGGGTGTGATCATGTGATTACTGATTGCGTTCTTCTTTGAACATACTGTTTTAAAAGCTTCGATAGGCTGACAACTTCAGCATTTAACCGATAGTGAAGAAACAAGTACAAACAATAATGTAAAACAGTGAGGTAGTTTCGTAATAATTAATAGAGTATCATCTATGGTATTTTGATCCTGAAAAGTTACGGATAGCAAGACAGATAGATTTTTTTTTTCACTGGCAATCGATAGACCTTGATGAGCTGATTAAAGTATATGTCATCCATTTTTTGGTACAAAAATTCCTTCATGAGATACACCAGTTTGAAAGTTTCAAGGGGTTGACAACTTCAGTGGTAAGGTACACACTTAAACCAAAAATAGGCTGATACTAATTGTGAGATATGTAGGGAACTTCCAAGCAACAGTCGACTATTAGCTGATAATCATCTTTGGCAATGAGGGGTTTGCAACTTTTGCTGATTGGTGTACCTATTATCTGTTTCTGGTGTATTTAATGGTAAGAACAACTTGGTTCCCGATTGTGAGACATGTAGGGGTGTTGTAAGTAATAATCAGCTGTTACGCTACAATGATCTTCAGCGACGAGGGGTTTGCAACTTTTGCTAGTTGGTGTACCCATTATTTGTTTCCGGTAAACTTGATGTTCGTTTCATCAAACCATGTTTCTGCTTTCGAGTGGAGGAAAAGCCCCTTTCATATAAGGAGTAATTGTGTTGCGAGAATGTGAGAGTGTGCCTATGGTGTGCGAAGTGAAGTGGAGTTATATAGCCTATGTCAGAGAGGAGTATCTGAAGTTGTGCAGCCAAGCTTTCGTTTCATCAAACCATGTTTCTGCTTTCGAGTGGAAAGCTCCGTTCTAGCAGGCAAGCAGGCAGGCACCAGTTTCAAATTGAAGATGGACTAAAATCTATAAGTGTTAAATATATGTGACAGTTACCCTGCCCCACAGCCAATATATCTTCTTTGAGTGATAAATAGAAAAATTTAGAGAAGCAAAAAAGCGGCATTTTCCCACGGGTCCGAAAGTGCTGCCGTGATTTCGGCTGAGTTTATCATTCGGTTTTTCGCACTTGGGATTGTGGTAGAGACATGGTATCTGATGTGCCTCTTAAACTTTAAAAGTTCTCTCATTGCTAAAGAAATTAGAGTTTATCCTTTGCTCCTTTCTAAGTGATGACGTTAGAAAGTTGGCCTACGGCAAAAAAGTCAACTTTTGAACTAAGACAGATAGATTTTTTTTTTCGACGGCAGTCGATAGCTTTTGATGAGCTGATTAAAGTATATGTCATCCATTTTTTTGTACAAAAATTCCTTCATGAGATATAGCAGTTTGAAAATTTAAAGGGGTTCACAACTTCAGTAGTAAGGTACAAACTGAAACCAAAAATAGGCCGATACCAATTGTGAGACATATAGGAGAGTTGTAAGCAACAGTCGGCTGTTAGCTCATAATCATCCTCGGCAGTGAGGGGTTCGCAACTCTTACTAGTTGGTGTACCTATTTTTTGTTTCCGTTGTATTTGATGGTAAGACCAATTTGGTTCCAGTGGTAAGATATGTAGGGGACTTGTAAGTAATAATCGGCTGTAAGGCTACAATCATCTTTAGCAATGAGGAGTTTGCAACTTTTGCGAGTTGGTGTACCTAGTATGTATTTTAGCATCCTTACAGATTAACAACTTCAGCGTTTAGTCGCAGCGAGGAAACAAAACCAAAGTGTTGCTCTCGCAACACTTTACTCGGCGAAGCCGAGCAAAGGTTGCCGCAACACCTCACGTTGCCCATGCAACGTAGATCTAATTTCTGTTCGTTTTAAATTTTAATGTCGCTCCTTACTTTCATTTCAAAAAACTTGTTTTTTTTATTTAATTTCTGAAAGTTTTTGAATTAATGCATGTCTGATTTTGGCTCTCCGTACATAAATTATTAAAATGAAATTTGCTATTAATTCTTTTTTTGGCTAAATGGCTTTCTCTTAGTTTTGATCAGACGATTTTGAGAAATAAGGATGGGGAAGGGGGCCTAGTTGCCCTCCAATTTTTTCGGTTACTTATAAAGACAACTAGAACTTTTGATTTTTAACGAACGTTTTTATTAGTAAAAAATATACGTAACTTAAGAATTAACTTACGTAACAAACTTTTATATTCTTATATTTTTGATTATATATATGAGGGAGTTTGTCCCCTTGTTAATACCTCGCTCTTTAACTAAATCTTAAGTTTTGTCCCAATTCTTTAAGAATGACCCCTGAATCAGAAAGGCCGTAGAATAAATGGTTGAAATTACTAAAAATAATTTAGCATAAAGAGCGAAGTATTTATCTCCTTCTAAATACCTCGCTCTTTATGCTAAAGTATTTTTAGAACCCCTCATATGCGTAATAATCTCTGTTCGTTCTAAGTTTTAATGCTTCTCCTTACTTTCAATTGAAAAAACTTTTTAATGTTTATATTTTCATTGTTTTTTTTGTAATAGTAATGCTAGAAAATCCTGCGCCCTTTTCATTGAATTTCTCTTCCCCCATGAAATATTTCTCCAAGGAAAGATCCTCCCATATAGTCCCCTCCCCTCCCACAACCAAACAAAAATCCCCCAGAAAACGTCGGTACACTTCCCAATAACCATTACTGTATGTAAACATTGGTCAAAGTTAGTAACTTGCAGCCCCTCCTCCAGGGACTGTGGGGGGAAATTCATCCCCAAAGACATAGTTATTGTGGTTTTCAACTATGCGGAACAAAATGGCTATCTCAAAATTTTGATCCGATGACTTTGGGAAAAAAAATAAGCGTGGGAGGGGGCCTAGGTGCCCTCCAATTTTTTCGGTCACTTAAAAAGGGCACTAGAACTTTTCATTTCCGTTAGAATGAGCCCTCTTGCAACACTCTAGGACCACTTGGTCGATGCGATGACCCGATGACCCCTGGGGAAAAGAAAAAAAAACAAAAAAACAAACAAACAAATAAACACGCACCCGTGATTAGTCTTCTGGCAAAAAATACGAAATCCCACATTTTTGTAGATTGGACCTTGAAATTTTTTCTATAGGGTTCTCTGATACGCTGAATGCGATGGTGTGAGTTTTGTTACGATCCTATGACTTTTAGGGGATGTTTTCCCCTATTTTCCAAAATAAGGCAAATTTTCTCAGGCTTGTAACTTTTGATGACAAGGACTAAATTTGATAACACTTATATATTTGAAATCAGCATAAAAATCCGATTCTTTTGATATATCTTTTAGCATCGAAATTCTCCTTTTTAGAGTTTCGTTTATTATTGAGCCGGGTCGATCCTTACTACAGTTCATTACCACGAACTGTTTGAAAAACAAAAAGTTTATAAAATAGAGCCGCTTTTTACTAAAAACTGCATTTTTATGTTTAAGATGAATCATAATCTCAGGTTTTAGCCAGGTCTTCTCTTACTGCTATTACATAAAAAAAAACTAGTTTTTTTTAACAGAAAGTAAGGAGCGACATTAAAACTTAAAACGAACAGAAATTACTCCGTATATGAAATGGGTTGTCCCCTCCGCAATCCCTCGCTCTTTACGCTAAAGCTTTTAATTGTTTTAAAAACAGAATTGTGGCAAAGAGACAAACTTTAGCGTAAAGAGCGAGAGATTGCGGAGGGGACAACCCATTTCATATACGGAGTAATTTCTGTTCGTTTTAAGTTTTAATATCGCTCCTTACTTTCAGTTAAAAAAACTAGTTTTTTATGTAATTTTTGAACGTTTTTGAATGAATACATGTTTGATTTTGGTTCTCCACAAATCAATTATTAATTGATTTCGCGCCACCCCAACACCCGTTGGTCCCCGTTGCTAATCGTAAAAAAGGATTAGTCCCGTTGCTAATCGAATATTCCTTGTGTCCCCTTCGTCTTTTATATATCCCCCCGTGCCCCCTGCGTCCCCGTTGTAGTTGTGTCCCTGTGTCCCGTTCGTCATTTATATTCCCTTTGTTCCGGTGTCCCGGTCGTCATTAGTGTCCCAGTGTCCCGGTCTGTAATTTCTCTTTGAGTGTTCCAATCGTAATTTATATTCCCTGTGTTCCGGTGTGTCGGTCGTCATTTGTGTCCCGGTTTGTAATTTCTGTTTGAGTGTCCCGGTCATCATTTATATACCCTGTGTCCCGGTCATCATTTGCGTCCTGGTGTCCCAGTCTGTAACTTCATCTTATAATGACGTCATATACAAAGTCTTATATACTTATAATGACGTCATAGGCGCACAAACAAACAAACATAAAACCTATTTATATACTAGCTGTTGGGGTGGCGCTTCGCGCCACCCCAACACCTAGTTGGTGGGGCGCTTCGCGCCCCCCCCAAGCCCCCCCGTGCGCGTAAGTCGTTACGCGCCATATTAGTTACGCGCCATTGTAGTTGTGTCCCTGTGTCCCACCTGTGAATATAGATAGATTTATATATGTGTTTCAAACTACGTAAAAATTGCGAATATACAACATTCTTGGCTTTCCCACTACTGGGAGCTTTCCGTTTCCAATTGCCAGCAATTGATCTGAAAATGTTTGACCAGAGTCATCGTTACACAGACAGACAACTTATTTTTATATATATAGAAGATATATATATATATATATATATATATATATATATATATATGTATATATATATATATATATATATATATATATATATATATATATATATATATATATATATATGTATATATATATATATATATATATATATATATATATATATATATATAAAATATATATATATATATATTTTCTTTTTAGTTTTTTTGTAGTTGTTACCTTTTTTAGTTTTTTCCTTCTTTTGTATTAATGCTAAAGCCAAGGTTCAAACCTGGAGTCTCTCGGACCTAGAACCTGAAACAACGCTTTACCAACTCAGCTACTTCGGCTTGAATACATTCGTTTTGAGCAGCTTCCTCGGGTGTTACCATTGTAGGTTCTTCAGTCATTTTACAATTAGAAATTTCTTTTTCAACGGTCTTCTTACAATTAAAAATTTTTCTTTGAACGATATTCTTAAATACCTGTGTCCTGGTCGTCATTTATATTCCCTGTGTCCCGGTCGTCATTTGTGTCCCGGTATACCAGTCTGTAATTTCTCTTTGAGTGTCCCGGTCGTTATTTATATTCCCTCTGTCCCGGTCGTCATTTGTGTCCCGGTCGTCATTTGTGTCCCGGTCTGTAATTTATCTTTGAATGTTTTTCTTTTTAGTATTTTTTAGTTTTTTACATTTTTTCTTTTTTCAGTTTTCTTTTTCTTCTTTATTTTTCAGCTTCACTATGAAATACATATCGCCGAACCTTTGTTTTTTTAACTAAAATCTGGTAGGCATTGATGACCTTATCCAAGTCAAAATCCCAAACCCAATCATCATCGCTATTATTTTCAGTTTTGATATGTTTTGACTCTCGCTGTCCAGGTGGGTCTTCATCTAAATGCGCGGTTTTGCGTTCTTTAGCCTCAAGCCTGTTTCCTTGCTGTTCTTTTGATTCCTCGGCACGCTTTCTTTTCTTACTTTCTCTATCAGCAGCAAGTTTTTCGGCATAGACTCTTTGAGCATCTTCCTCGGCTGTTGCCATTGTAAGTTCATCAGTCATTTTACAGTTAAACATCAATAGATTTCTACGTGAACGCATGTCTTAAATATCTTTAATGACGTCATCGTCATAACAAAAATGACGACAACTAACTTCATGACGTCAGTCAACACACAAACATGACGTCACCCGACAGACAGACCCACACACACACAGACAACTTATTTATATATATATACTAGCTTTTGGGGTATGCGTGCATTAAATGTTTTATATAATAATGGGGAATATAGAACAACCCACTGGTTATCTACTTCGATGGTGGTACCGTTGCCATTGTAGGTTCTTCAGTCATTTTACAATTAGAAATTTCTCTTTCAACGGTCTTCTTACAATTAAAAATTTGTCTTTGAACGATATTCTTAAATACCTGTGTCCTGGTCGTCATTTATATTCCCTGTGTCCCGGTCGTCATTTGTGTCCCGGTATCCCAGTCTGTAATTTCTCTTTGAGTGTCCCGGTCGTTATTTATATTCCCTCTGTCCCGGTCGTCATTTGTGTCCCGGTCTGTAATTTCTCTTTGAGTGTTTTTTCTTTTTAGTATTTTTTAGTTTTTTACATTTTTTCTTTTTTCAGTTTTCTTTTTCTTCTTTATTTTTCAGCTTCACTATGAAATACATATCGCCGAACCTTTGTTTTTTTTTAACTAAAATCTGATAGGCGTTGATGACCTTATCCAAGTCAAAATCCCAAACCCAATCATCATCGCTATCATTTTCAGTTTTGATATGTTTTGACTCTCGCTGTCCAGGTGGATCTTCATCTAACTGCGCGGTTTAGCGTTCTTTAGCCTCAAGCCTGTTTCCTTGCTGTTCTTTTGATTCCTCGGCACGCTTCCTTTTCTGACTTTCTCTATCAGCAGCAAGTTTTTTGGCATAGACTCTTTGAGCATCTTCATCGGCTTTTGCCATTGTAAGTTCATCAGTCATTTTAAACTTAAACATTAATAGATTTCTACGTGAACATATATGTCTTAAATATCTTTAATGACGTCACCGTCATAGCAAAAATGACGACAACTAACTTCATGACGTCAGTCGATCCACAGACAGACAACTTATTTTTATATATACAGATATGTTTTTAACTACGTAAAACTTGCGATTATACAACATTCTTCGCTGTCCCATTTTCTGTGCATATAAATAGATTGTCTGGTTTACCGACTCTTGAACATGCAACATATAATTGTCCATGGGAAAAACAACCCGTATTCTGATCTATACCGCATTTTTCTAATGATTGCCCTTGAGCTTTGTTGATGGTGATTGCCAATCGAATATTCCTTGTGTCCCCTTCGTCTTTTATATATCCCCCTGTGCCCCCTGCATCCCCGTTGTAGTTGTGTCCCTGTGTCCCGCTCGTCATTTATATTCCCTATGTTCCGGTGTCCCGGTCGTCATTAGTGTCCCAGTGTACCGGTCTGTAATTTCTCTTTGAGTGTTCCAATCGTAATTTATATTCCCTGTGTTCCGGTGTCTCGGTCGTCATTTGTGTCCCGGTCTGTAATTTCTGTTTGAGTGTCCAGGTCATCATTTATACACCCTGTGTCCCGGTCATCATTTGCGTCCTGGTGTCCCAGTCTGTAACTTCATCTTATAATGACGTCATATACAAAGCCTTATATACTTATAATGACGTCATAGGCGCACTAACAAACAAACATACAACTTATTTATATATATATATATATATATATAGATTATGCCCTGAGATTCGCATCGGGCTACGGAGTAAAAGTAAGCAACAAGCAGCTGTTCGATCTGGACTTGGACGACGTTGTCCTTCTCGAAGAGTCTAAAGAACGGTTGCAGCAGATACTTGACACTATTACTGAGAATTCAGAGAATGTCGGGCTAAATCTGCTATTAAACATTTCTCTGTGATTTTCCAGTGTCTTGCTAGCTTAGGAGAAAGAAAAGAAAAGAGATGCCCATGCTATAGTTTATCTTAGTTCTAGCCACATATCTTGCTTTTCACGCCAACATATTTTCTTTGTTATTCAAGCCAAGAGACTGTAAGTTTCCTATTTAGGAGTGTTTCAATCCGATTCTATTTTTAGGTGTTATGAGTTACTGTACTTCTTATTTTGGAACATGATCGTCTCTTCCTAGCTACCGCTGCAACCTGGATGTTGTCTATAATATCTATTATTTAAGTGTTACACGAAAATGCAGTTTTTCTTAAGTAGAAATTTTCTTTTAAACGAGCTGTTAAACAGCTGTGTATGATATTCCATTGCCCCAGAAGCTAAAGAGTAAAAAACACAAGGAAAAAAGATGCCTTTAATTCAGAATATTCTGGTTGCAGCAACTGTTCTTGTTTAATCCGTCTCATTATTGAAAGTCTACTGTTGATTCTATTGCTGGTAATACTCATCTATTTCCATACTGCAGTTTAATGAGCAAATTATGAACCACGATATTTTGCATCGAAAGCATCTTTCTTCTTTTCTGTTTTATTCTCCCTAGCTAGAGGAGTACTGAAACATCATAGAGATATACTTAATAGCTCATTTTAAAACAAATTGATGGATTTGAAAACATTTCGTAGCTAACAAAATAATTTCTAAAATAAAATACTTTTCTTCTGAAAAACTGCATTTTTGTATAACTCTTGAGTAAAAAAGGTTATTAACATCTTCTTGCTCATTAAGATAAAAATAGGATTTCATTTTTAACATTAATCCATGTTTCAGCAACGATAATATTTTGCATCGAGGGCATCCTTTTTCTGTCCGTTTTTTTTCCACTATGAGAGAGCTATGTACTGAGAAATCATAAAGACCGGTTTAATGGCTCATCTTTAAGAAAATTGCTACATCTAGTACCTTTTGTAATTATTAAATAAAAAAAA
The DNA here is from genome assembly GCF_032884065.1 of Artemia franciscana. Classification (NCBI taxonomy): domain Eukaryota; kingdom Metazoa; phylum Arthropoda; class Branchiopoda; order Anostraca; family Artemiidae; genus Artemia; species Artemia franciscana. The sequence goes on along the minus strand of NW_027063438.1, from coordinate 36,440 downwards.
CAAGTTTTTTGAAATGAAAGTAAGGAGCGACATTAAAACTTAAAACGAACAGAAATTACTCCTTATATGAAAGGGGCTTTTCCTCCTCGACACCCCACTCTTTACGCTAAAATTTTTTATTGTTTTAAAAAGTAGAGTTGCGAGAAAGAGTCAAACTTTAGCGCAAGGAGCGGGGTGTCGAGGAGGAAAAGCCCCTTTCATATAAGGAGTAATTGTGTTGCGAGAATGTGAGAGTGTGCCTATGGTGTGCGAAGTGAAGTGGAGTTATATAGCCTATGTCAGAGAGGAGTATCTGAAGTTGTGCAGCCAAGCTTTCGTTTCATCAAACCATGTTTCTGCTTTCGAGTGGAAAGCTCCGTTCTAGCAGGCAAGCAGGCAGGCACCAGTTTCAAATTGAAGATGGACTAAAATCTATAAGTGTTAAATATATGCGGTAGTTCCCCGGCCCCACAGCCAATATATCTTCTTTGAGTGATAAATAGAAAAATTTACAGAAACAAAAAAGTGCAATTTTCCCACGGGTCCGAAAGTGCTGCCATCTATTGTTTCTAGCCATTTCTGTTCGTGATTTCAGCTGACTTTACCATTCTTTTTTTTCTACTTGGGATTGCAATAGAGAAATGGTATCAGATATACCTCTTAAACTTTAAAAGTTCTCTCATTGCTAAAGAAATTAGAGCTTATCCTTTGCTCCTTTCTAAGTGGTGGTGTTAGAAAGTTGGCCTCCGGCAAAAAAGTCAACTTTTAAACTAAGACAGATAGAATTTTTTTTTCAATGACAATCGATAGACCTTGATGAGCTGATCAAAGTATATGTCATCCATTTTTTGTTACAAAAATTCCTTCATGACATACACCAGTTTGAAAGTTTCAAGGGGTTGACAACTTCAGTGGTAAGGTACACACTATAACCAAAAATAGGCCGATACCAATTGTGAGATATGTAGGGGACTTCCAAGCAACAGTCGATTATTAGCTTATAATCTTCTTTGGCAATGAGGGGTTTGCAACTTTTGCTGATTGGTGTACCTATTATCTGTTTCTGGTGTAATTGATGGTAAGAACAACTTGGTTCCCGATTGTAGGACATGTAGGGGAGTTGTAAGTAATAATCGGCTGTTAGGCTACAATGACTTCAGCGACAAGGGGTTTGAAACTTTTGCTAGTTGGTGTACCCATTATTTGTTTCCGGTGAACTTGGATGTATATCCCGGGAGAGGGACTTGTAAGTAAGAATCGGTTGCTAGAGGTGCCTCACGAGGGGCTACAAATTTGTGCAAATTGGTACACATCTATGGAATCAGGGACCCATAAATTTCCTGTAATGACTCGCCATCCAATAATAAGCGATCCTGGATGGCGAGTCATTACAGGAAATTTATGCGTCCCTGATGGTATTTTGATCCTGAAAAGTTACAGATAGCTTTATAATACCAACTAGATTACATAAGATAATGTTCCAAGTTTCCATCCGTCACGATGTCTACGATTGAAAAGGATAAAGTTCAACCGGCTGCAAAGTGACATTTAGGGGCCTAGTAAGTAATAATCGGCTGTTAGGTTACAATCATTTTCAGAGATGAGGAGTTTGCAACTTTTGCTTGTTGGTGTACCCATTATTTGTTTCCGGTTGAACTTGATGTCTATCTCGGGAGAGGGACTTGTAAGTAAAAATCGGTTCACTTTAGGCTAGAAATTTGTCCAAATTGGTGCACATTGTATTCGATCCCTGTAAATCTGTCGGTAAGAAAGTTCATATCGATGGTCTATCAATCACTGTAACCTAGAATTAAGATGTTACGCAAAGGGTACAAACGATAATACAAAACAATGAGGTAGTTTCGTAATAATTAATAGAATGTCATCTATGGTATTTTGATCCTGAAAAGCTCCGGATAGTTTTATAATTAATACCAACTAGATTATACAAGATATTGTTCCTAGTTTTCATCCGTTACGATGTCTACGATTGAAAAAGATAATGTTCAACTGGCTGCAAAGTCAATTTAGTCCTTTCTTTCAATATTCTTTTGTTGTTGTTTTTTCAACGCTGGGGTGTGATCATGTGATTACTGATTGCGTTCTTCTTTGAACATACTGTTTTAAAAGCTTCGATAGGCTGACAACTTCAGCATTTAACCGATAGCGAAGAAACAAGTACAAACAATAATGTAAAACAGTGAGGTAGTTTCGTAATAATTAATAGAGTATCATCTATGGTATTTTGATCCTGAAAAGTTACGGATAGCAAGACAGATAGAATTTTTTTTTTCACTGGCAATCGATAGACCTTGATGAGCTGATTAAAGTATATGTCATCCATTTTTTGGTACAAAAATTCCTTCATGAGATACACCAGTTTGAAAGTTTCAAGGGGTTGACAACTTCAGTGGTAAGGTACACACTTAAACCAAAAATAGGCTGATACTAATTGTGAGATATGTAGGGAACTTCCAAGCAACAGTCGACTATTAGCTGATAATCATCTTTGGCAATGAGGGGTTTGCAACTTTTGCTGATTGGTGTACCTATTATCTGTTTCTGGTGTATTTAATGGTAAGAACAACTTGGTTCCCGATTGTGAGACATGTAGGGGTGTTGTAAGTAATAATCAGCTGTTACGCTACAATGATCTTCAGCGACGAGGGGTTTGCAACTTTTGCTAGTTGGTGTACCCATTATTTGTTTCCGGTAAACTTGATGTTCGTTTCATCAAACCATGTTTCTGCTTTCGAGTGGAAAGCTCCGTTCTAGCAGGCAAGCAGGCAGGCACCAGTTTCAAATTGAAGATGGACTAAAATCTATAAGTGTTAAATATATGTGACAGTTACCCTGCCCCACAGCCAATATATCTTCTTTGAGTGATAAATAGAAAAATTTAGAGAAGCAAAAAAGCGGCATTTTCCCACGGGTCCGAAAGTGCTGCCGTGATTTCGGCTGAGTTTATCATTCGGTTTTTCGCACTTGGGATTGTGGTAGAGACATGGTATCTGATGTGCCTCTTAAACTTTAAAAGTTCTCTCATTGCTAAAGAAATTAGAGTTTATCCTTTGCTCCTTTCTAAGTGATGACGTTAGAAAGTTGGCCTACGGCAAAAAAGTCAACTTTTGAACTAAGACAGATAGATTTTTTTTTCGACGGCAGTCGATAGCTTTTGATGAGCTGATTAAAGTATATGTCATCCATTTTTTTGTACAAAAATTCTTTCATGAGATATAGCAGTTTGAAAATTTAAAGGGGTTGACAACTTCAGTAGTAAGGTACAAACTGAAACCAAAAATAGGCCGATACCAATTGTGAGACATATAGGAGAGTTGTAAGCAACAGTCGGCTGTTAGCTCATAATCATCCTCGGCAATGAGGGGTTCGCAACTCTTACTAGTTGGTGTACCTATTTTTTGTTTCCGTTGTATTTGATGGTAAGACCAATTTGGTTCCAGTGGTAAGATATGTAGGGGACTTGTAAGTAATAATCGGCTGTAAGGCTACAATCATCTTTAGCAATGAGGAGTTTGCAACTTTTGCGAGTTGGTGTACCTAGTATGTATTTTAGCATCCTTACAGATTAACAACTTCAGCGTTTAGTCGCAGCGAGGAAACAAAACCAAAGTGTTGCTCTCGCAACACTTTACTCGGCGAAGCCGAGCAAAGGTTGCCGCAACACCTCACGTTGCCCATGCAACGTAGATCTAATTTCTGTTCGTTTTGAGTTTTAATGTCGCTCCTTACTTTCATTTCAAAAAACTTGTTTTTTTTATTTAATTTCTGAAAGTTTTTGAATTAATGCATGTCTGATTTTGGCTCTCCGTACATAAATTATTAAAATGAAATTTGCTATTAATTCTTTTTTTGGCTAAATGGCTTTCTCTTAGTTTTGATCAGACGATTTTGAGAAATAAGGATGGGGAAGGGGGCCTAGTTGCCCTCCAATTTTTTCGGTTACTTATAAAGACAACTAGAACTTTTGATTTTTAACGAACGTTTTTATTAGTAAAAAATATACGTAACTTAAGAATTAACTTACGTAACAAACTTTTATATTCTTATATTTTTGATTATATATATGAGGGAGTTTGTCCCCTCGTTAATACCTCGCTCTTTAACTAAATCTTAAGTTTTGTCCCAATTCTTTAAGAATGACCCCTGAATCAGAAAGGCCGTAGAATAAATGGTTGAAATTACTAAAAATAATTTAGCATAAAGAGCGAAGTATTTATCTCCTTCTAAATACCTCGCTCTTTATGCTAAAGTATTTTTAGAACCCCTCATATGCGTAATAATCTCTGTTCGTTCTAAGTTTTAATGCTTCTCCTTACTTTCAATTGAAAAAACTTTTTAATGTTTATATTTTCATTGTTTTTTTTTTAATAGTAATGCTAGAAAATCCTGCGCCCTTTTCATTGAATTTCTCTTCCCCCATGAAATATTTCTCCAAGGAAAGATCCTCCCATATAGTCCCCTCCCCTCCCACAACCAAACAAAAATCCCCCAGAAAACGTCGGTACACTTCCCAATAACCATTACTGTATGTAAACATTGGTCAAAGTTAGTAACTTGCAGCCCCTCCTCCAGGGACTGTGGGGGGAAATTCATCCCCAAAGACATAGTTATTGTGGTTTTCAACTATGCGGAACAAAATGGCTATCTCAAAATTTTGATCCGATGACTTTGGGAAAAAAAATAAGCGTGGGAGGGGGCCTAGGTGCCCTCCAATTTTTTCGGTCACTTAAAAAGGGCACTAGAACTTTTCATTTCCGTTAGAATGAGCCCTCTTGCAACACTCTAGGACCACTTGGTCGATGCGATGACCCGATGACCCCTGGGGAAAAGAAAAAAAAAACAAAAAAGAACAAACAAACAAATAAACACGCACCCGTGATTAGTCTTCTGGCAAAAAATACGAAATCCCACATTTTTGTAGATTGGACCTTGAAATTTTTTCTATAGGGTTCTCTGATACGCTGAATGCGATGGTGTGAGTTTCGTTACGATCCTATGACTTTTAGGGGATGTTTCCCCCTATTTTCCAAAATAAGGCAAATTTTCTCAGGCTTGTAACTTTTGATGACAAGGACTAAATTTGATAACACTTATATATTTGAAATCAGCATAAAAATCCGATTCTTTTGATATATCTTTTAGCATCGAAATTCTCCTTTTTAGAGTTTCGTTTATTATTGAGCCGGGTCGATCCTTACTACAGTTCATTACCACGAACTGTTTGAAAAACAAAAAGTTTATAAAATAGAGCCGCTTTTTACTAAAAACTGCATTTTTATGTTTAAGATGAATCATAATCTCAGGTTTTAGCCAGGTCTTCTCTTACTGCTATTACATAAAAAAAAACTAGTTTTTTTTTAACAGAAAGTAAGGAGCGACATTAAAACTTAAAACGAACAGAAATTACTCCGTATATGAAATGGGTTGTCCCCTCCGCAATCCCTCGCTCTTTACGCTAAAGCTTTTAATTGTTTTAAAAACAGAATTGTGGCAAAGAGACAAACTTTAGCGTAAAGAGCGAGAGATTGCGGAGGGGACAACCCATTTCATATACGGAGTAATTTCTGTTCGTTTTAAGTTTTAATATCGCTCCTTACTTTCAGTTAAAAAAACTAGTTTTTTATGTAATTTTTGAACGTTTTTGAATGAATACATGTTTGATTTTGGTTCTCCACAAATCAATTATTAATTGATTTCGCGCCACCCCAACACCCGTTGGTCCCCGTTGCTAATCGTAAAAAAGGATTAGTCCCGTTGCTAATCGAATATTCCTTGTGTCCCCTTCGTCTTTTATATATCCCCCCGTGCCCCCTGCGTCCCCGTTGTAGTTGTGTCCCTGTGTCCCGTTCGTCATTTATATTCCCTTTGTTCCGGTGTCCCGGTCGTCATTAGTGTCCCAGTGTCCCGGTCTGTAATTTCTCTTTGAGTGTTCCAATCGTAATTTATATTCCCTGTGTTCCGGTGTGTCGGTCGTCATTTGTGTCCCGGTTTGTAATTTCTGTTTGAGTGTCCCGGTCATCATTTATATACCCTGTGTCCCGGTCATCATTTGCGTCCTGGTGTCCCAGTCTGTAACTTCATCTTATAATGACGTCATATACAAAGTCTTATATACTTATAATGACGTCATAGGCGCACAAACAAACAAACATAAAACCTATTTATATACTAGCTGTTGGGGTGGCGCTTCGCGCCACCCCAACACCTAGTTGGTGGGGCGCTTCGCGCCCCCCCCAAGCCCCCCCGTGCGCGTAAGTCGTTACGCGCCATATTAGTTACGCGCCATTGTAGTTGTGTCCCTGTGTCCCACCTGTGAATATAGATAGATTTATATATGTGTTTCAAACTACGTAAAAATTGCGAATATACAACATTCTTGGCTTTCCCACTACTGGGAGCTTTCCGTTTCCAATTGCCAGCAATTGATCTGAAAATGTTTGACCAGAGTCATCGTTACACAGACAGACAACTTATTTTTATATATATAGAAGATATATATATATATATATATATATATATATATATATATATATATATATATATATATATATATATGTATATATATATATATATATATATATATATATATATATATATATATATATATATATATATATATATATATATGTATATATATATATATATATATATATATATATATATATATATATATATATATAAAAATATATATATATATATATTTTCTTTTTAGTTTTTTTGTAGTTGTTACCTTTTTTAGTTTTTTCCTTCTTTTGTATTAATGCTAAAGCCAAGGTTCAAACCTGGAGTCTCTCGGACCTAGAACCTGAAACAACGCTTTACCAACTCAGCTACTTCGGCTTGAATACATTCGTTTTGAGCAGCTTCCTCGGGTGTTACCATTGTAGGTTCTTCAGTCATTTTACAATTAGAAATTTCTTTTTCAACGGTCTTCTTACAATTAAAAATTTTTCTTTGAACGATATTCTTAAATACCTGTGTCCTGGTCGTCATTTATATTCCCTGTGTCCCGGTCGTCATTTGTGTCCCGGTATACCAGTCTGTAATTTCTCTTTGAGTGTCCCGGTCGTTATTTATATTCCCTCTGTCCCGGTCGTCATTTGTGTCCCGGTCGTCATTTGTGTCCCGGTCTGTAATTTATCTTTGAATGTTTTTCTTTTTAGTATTTTTTAGTTTTTTACATTTTTTCTTTTTTCAGTTTTCTTTTTCTTCTTTATTTTTCAGCTTCACTATGAAATACATATCGCCGAACCTTTGTTTTTTTAACTAAAATCTGGTAGGCATTGATGACCTTATCCAAGTCAAAATCCCAAACCCAATCATCATCGCTATTATTTTCAGTTTTGATATGTTTTGACTCTCGCTGTCCAGGTGGGTCTTCATCTAAATGCGCGGTTTTGCGTTCTTTAGCCTCAAGCCTGTTTCCTTGCTGTTCTTTTGATTCCTCGGCACGCTTTCTTTTCTTACTTTCTCTATCAGCAGCAAGTTTTTCGGCATAGACTCTTTGAGCATCTTCCTCGGCTGTTGCCATTGTAAGTTCATCAGTCATTTTACAGTTAAACATCAATAGATTTCTACGTGAACGCATGTCTTAAATATCTTTAATGACGTCATCGTCATAACAAAAATGACGACAACTAACTTCATGACGTCAGTCAACACACAAACATGACGTCACCCGACAGACAGACCCACACACACACAGACAACTTATTTATATATATATACTAGCTTTTGGGGTATGCGTGCATTAAATGTTTTATATAATAATGGGGAATATAGAACAACCCACTGGTTATCTACTTCGATGGTGGTACCGTTGCCATTGTAGGTTCTTCAGTCATTTTACAATTAGAAATTTCTCTTTCAACGGTCTTCTTACAATTAAAAATTTGTCTTTGAACGATATTCTTAAATACCTGTGTCCTGGTCGTCATTTATATTCCCTGTGTCCCGGTCGTCATTTGTGTCCCGGTATCCCAGTCTGTAATTTCTCTTTGAGTGTCCCGGTCGTTATTTATATTCCCTCTGTCCCGGTCGTCATTTGTGTCCCGGTCTGTAATTTCTCTTTGAGTGTTTTTTCTTTTTAGTATTTTTTAGTTTTTTACATTTTTTCTTTTTTCAGTTTTCTTTTTCTTCTTTATTTTTCAGCTTCACTATGAAATACATATCGCCGAACCTTTGTTTTTTTTTAACTAAAATCTGATAGGCGTTGATGACCTTATCCAAGTCAAAATCCCAAACCCAATCATCATCGCTATCATTTTCAGTTTTGATATGTTTTGACTCTCGCTGTCCAGGTGGATCTTCATCTAACTGCGCGGTTTAGCGTTCTTGAGCCTCAAGCCTGTTTCCTTGCTGTTCTTTTGATTCCTCGGCACGCTTCCTTTTCTGACTTTCTCTATCAGCAGCAAGTTTTTTGGCATAGACTCTTTGAGCATCTTCATCGGCTTTTGCCATTGTAAGTTCATCAGTCATTTTAAACTTAAACATTAATAGATTTCTACGTGAACATATATGTCTTAAATATCTTTAATGACGTCACCGTCATAGCAAAAATGACGACAACTAACTTCATGACGTCAGTCGATCCACAGACAGACAACTTATTTTTATATATACAGATATGTTTTTAACTACGTAAAACTTGCGATTATACAACATTCTTCGCTGTCCCATTTTCTGTGCATATAAATAGATTGTCAGGTTTACCGACTCTTGAACATGCAACATATAATTGTCCATGGGAAAAACAACCCGTATTCTGATCTATACCGCAATTTTCTAATGATTGCCCTTGAGCTTTGTTGATGGTGATTGCCAATCGAATATTCCTTGTGTCCCCTTCGTCTTTTATATATCCCCCTGTGCCCCCTGCATCCCCGTTGTAGTTGTGTCCCTGTGTCCCGCTCGTCATTTATATTCCCTATGTTCCGGTGTCCCGGTCGTCATTAGTGTCCCAGTGTACCGGTCTGTAATTTCTCTTTGAGTGTTCCAATCGTAATTTATATTCCCTGTGTTCCGGTGTCTCGGTCGTCAATTGTGTCCCGGTCTGTAATTTCTGTTTGAGTGTCCAGGTCATCATTTATACACCCTGTGTCCCGGTCATCATTTGCGTCCTGGTGTCCCAGTCTGCAACTTCATCTTATAATGACGTCATATACAAAGCCTTATATACTTATAATGACATCATAGGCGCACAAACAAACAAACATACAACTTATTTTTATATATATAGATTATGCCCTGAGATTTGCATCGGGCTACGGAGTAAAAGTAAGCAACAAGCAGCTGTTCGATCTGGACTTGGACGACGTTGTCCTTCTCGAAGAGTCTAAAGAACGGTTGCAGCAGATACTTGACACTATTACTGAGAATTCAGAGAATGTCGGGCTAAATCTGCCATTAAACATTTCTCTGTGATTTTCCAGTGTCTTGCTAGCTTAGGAGAAAGAAAAGAAAAGAGATGCCCATGCTACAGTTTATCTTAGTTCTAGCCACATATCTTGCTTTTCACGCCAACATATTTTCTTTGTTATTCAAGCCAAGAGACTGTAAGTTTCCTATTTAGGAGTGTTTCAATCCGATTCTATTTTTAGGTGTTATGAGTTACTGTACTTCTTATTTTGGAACATGATCGTCTCTTCCAAGCTACCGCTGCAACCTGGATGTTGTCTATAATATCTATTATTTAAGTGTTACACGAAAATGCAGATTTTCTTAAGTAGAAATTTTCTTTTAAACGAGCTGTTAAACAGCTGTGTATGATATTCCATTGCCCCAGAAGCTAAAGAGTAAAAAACACAAGGAAAAAAGACGCCTTTAATTCAGAATATTCTGGTTGCAGCAACTGTTCTTGTTTAATCCGTCTCATTATTGAAAGTCTACTGTTGATTCTATTACTGGTAATACTCATCTATTTCCATACTGCAGTTTAATGAGCAAATTATGTAATTTTTTCCGAAGGTTGAATTGCTTTTGGTATTTGGGAAATTGCATAAATTTTTCGTGGGAAATTGAAGAATAGATGGAAAAGTAATATGGATAGACACCAAGTAAATTAATTTTTTTTAGCAATAGATGATTTCACACATCTGACCGTGTCCTATACGGTCACAACGAAATCTGAAATTAAGAATACCTTTAAAAATGTCTTTAAACATTATGACTTTTATTCATTTTTACATTGGAGTTCTTTCAGTCGAGGCCCTTAGTTGTGATTATAAGAGTCCAACTGACAAGATATGCAGGGCAAGAGATGTTGGTACTATTGAAGAGTTAACGGTTCTAGAGAAGAATCCAGTTTCCAATTGGTCCACAGAAAGAAGAGACACGTACAAAATAAAAGTAAAAAATGTCTACAGTCAACCCGCTCGTGTGAATCTGTATGATAGTGTCATAGATGATATTATCGTTATAGACTGTGCTCGAAAACTGATGCTCGACTGTCAGATGAGCATAACTGTCGGGAAAACATATGCTTTGGCTACTAAATTAGAAGACCATGAAGACAAACGCAAAGTGGCTAGGAAAATACGAGATTTATGCTATACTTGGTATATGGATGTTGAAGAACTTAATGATAAACAAAGAAAATGGTTACAAGAGGTGCATGAAAATTGCAAAAAATGCAACCGTTTGCCAAAGACCAACTGCATCCCGTTTCCTGAATCCAACTCTGAAAAAGGCTCCATGGAGGTTGTAAAAATGTTAGCCATAGTCTTTGGAGGCCTCTTTGGGGCTGCACTGGTTTTTGGAGCTTTCATTTGTAGGAGACAAAATAGGGTTTCAACAGTAGCTGGCAACCCAGTAAGAAACGATCACGTCCCATAGTAAAAAATACAATATCAGGGTTGCAGTGGTAACTAGCAACCTAGTAGAGACGATCACTTCCCACAGTAAAAACTGTAATACCCCAAAAATCCTTAAAAATAGTGTCAGCTCAAAACAAGAAGTAAACTTCTAGAACCGCCTAGTCGGAACCCCCAATATAGGAAACTTACCGTCTCTTCGTTTGAACAACAAGGAAAATCAATTGGCTTGAAAAACATGGAAAGTGGCTGAAACCACGATATTTTGCATCGAAAGCATCTTTCTTCTTTTCTGTTTTATTCTCCCTAGCTAGAGGAGTACTGAAACATCATAGAGATATACTTAATAGCTCATTTTAAAACAAATTGATGGATTTGAAAACATTTCGTAGCTAACAAAATAATTTCTAAAATAAAATGCTTTTCTTCTGAAAAACTGCATTTTTGTATAACTCTTGAGTAAAAAAGGTTATTAACATCTTCTTGCTCATTAAGATAAAAATAGGATTTCATTTTTAACATTAATCCATGTTTCAGCAACGATAATATTTTGCATCGAGGGCATCCTTTTTCTGTCCGTTTTTTTTCCACTATGAGAGAGCTATGTACTGAGAAATCATAAAGACCGGTTTAATGGCTCATCTTTAAGAAAATTGCATCATCTAGTACCTTTTGTAATTATTAAATAAAAAAAACAAGTTTTTTGAAATGAAAGTAAGGAGTGACATTAAAACTTAAAACGAACAGAAATTACTCCTTATATGAAAGGGGCTTTTCCTCCTCGACACCCCACTCTTTACGCTAAAATTTTTTATTGTTTTAAAAAGTAGAGTTGCGAGAAAGAGTCAAACTTTAGCGCAAGGAGCGGGGTGTCGAGGAGGAAAAGCCCCTTTCATATAAGGAGTAATTGTGTTGCGAGAATGTGAGAGTGTGCCTATGGTGTGCGAAGTGAAGTGGAGTTATATAGCCTATGTCAGAGAAGAGTATCTGAAGTTGTGCAGCCAAGCTTTCGTTTCATCAAACCATGTTTCTGCTTTCGAGTGGAAAGCTCCGTTCTAGCAGGCAAGCAGGCAGGCACCAGTTTCAAATTGAAGATGGACTAAAATCTATAAGTGTTAAATATATGCGGTAGTTCCCCGGCCCCACAGCCAATATATCTTCTTTGAGTGATAAATAGAAAAATTTACAGAAACAAAAAAGTGCGATTTTCCCACGGGTCCGAAAGTGCTGCCATCTATTGTTTCTAGCCATTTCTGTTCGTGATTTCAGCTGACTTTACCATTCTTTTTTTTCTACTTGGGATTGCAATAGAGAAATGGTATCAGATATACCTCTTAAACTTTAAAAGTTCTCTCATTGCTAAAGAAATTAGAGCTTATCCTTTGCTCCTTTCTAAGTGGTGGTGTTAGAAAGTTGGCCTCCGGCAAAAAAGTCAACTTTTAAACTAAGACAGATAGAATTTTTTTTTCAATGACAATCGATAGACCTTGATGAGCTGATCAAAGTAAAATAGAGCCGCTTTTTACTAAAAACTGCATTTTTATGTTTAAGATGAATCATAATCTCAGGTTTTAGCCAGGTCTTCTCTTACTGCTATTACATAAAAAAAAACTAGTTTTTTTTAACAGAAAGTAAGGAGCGACATTAAAACTTAAAACGAACAGAAATTACTCCGTATATGAAATGGGTTGTCCCCTCCGCAATCCCTCGCTCTTTACGCTAAAGCTTTTAATTGTTTTAAAAACAGAATTGTGGCAAAGAGACAAACTTTAGCGTAAAGAGCGAGAGATTGCGGAGGGGACAATTCATTTCATATATATATATATATATATATATATATATATATATATATATATATATATATATATATATATATATATATATATATATATATTCTATATATATAAAAATAAGTTGTCTGTGGATCGTGGATCAGGTGACGTCATGTTTCGGCTGACGTCATGAAATTAGTTGCCATCATTTTTGCTTTGAAGGTGACGTCATTCAAGTTATATAAGACATATGTTCGCGTAGAATTCTATTAATGTTTAAGTTTACAATGACTGACGAAGATGCTCAAAGAGTCTATGCCAAAAAACTTGCTGCTGATAGTTCCTCGGCACGCTTTCTTTTCTGACTTTCTCTATCAGCAGCAAGTTTTTTGGAATAGACTCTTTGAGCATCTTCATCAGTCATTGTAAACTTACACATTAATAGATTTCTACGTGAACATATGTCTTATATAACTTGAATGACGTCACCGTCAAAGCAAAAATGACGGCAACTAATTTCATGACTTAATTTCAGAACTTAATTTCTGTGTTGACTGACGTCATGAAATTAGTTGTCGTCATTTTTGTTATGACGATGCTTAGTATATTGTAAAACACATTAATTTGGTTAATAATATACCATTTAAAACACCAAAATGAACATGCTGGAGTAGTCACTCGGTGAGAGAGGGTGTCAGAACGGAGAATGAAGGTCCCAGGTTCAAATCCTGGTTAGGCTAAAAAAGGTAAAAATCTAAAAACTAAAAAAAAAATGAAAAAACTAAAAAAGGCAAAAACTACAAAAAAAACTAAAAACTAATAAAAAAAAAAATTACGACCGATAATACGACCGGGACCGGGATAAATGACGACCGGGACACCGGGACACAAGGAATATAAATGACGCCCGGGACACTCAAAGAGAAATCAGAGACTGGGACACCAGGACACAAATGACGACCGGGACACAGGGAATATAAATGACGACCGGGACACAGGGACATAACTACAAAGGGGACGCCGGGGTGCACAGGGGGATATATAAATGACGATGGCGACTCAGGGAATGGTCGATTAGCAATCACCATCAACAAAGCTCAAGGGCAATCATTAGAATCATGAGGTATAGATCTGAATACGGATTGTTTTCCCATTGACCATTATATGTTGCATGTTCAAGAGTCGGTAAACCTGACAATCTATTTATATGCACAGACAATGGGACAGCAAAGAATGTTGTATATTCGCAAGTTTTACGTAGTTAAAAACATATATATATATATATATATATATATATATATATATATATATATATATATATATATATCTATATATATAAAAATAAGTTGTCTGTGTGTGGATCTGTGGATGGATCAGGTGACATCACCTGAAAAAACTGGATCAGGTGACGTCAAAACTGAAAAAACTAAAAAAGGCAAAAACTACAAAAAAAACTAAAAACTAATAAAAAAAATAAAAAAGCTAAAAAACTAAAAAAACTAAAAAAAGGCAAAAACTACAAAAAAAACTAAAAACTAATAAAAAAGCTAAAAAACTAAAAAAACTAAAAAAAAGGCAAAAACTACAAAAAAAAACTAAAAACTAATAAAAAAATAAAAAAGCTAAAAAACTAAAAAAACTAAAAAAAAAGGCAAAAACTACAAAAAAAACTAAAAACTAATAAAAAAAGTAAAAAAGCTAAAAAACTAAAAAAACTAAAAAAAACTAAAAAAAGGTAAAAAACTAAAAAAAATAGAAAATAAAAAAAAAATAAAAAAAAGGAAAAAACTGAAAAATAAGCTAAAATAAAGGTAAAAACCAATAAAAAACTAAAAAGAAAAAAAGGAAAAAACTAAAAAAATTTCCATCTAAAAAACTAAAAAAAACTAAAAAAGGTAAAAACTAAAAGAACTAAAAAAGAAAAAAATAAATGACGACACTCAAAGAGAAAGCGACCAGGACAAAAGGAATGTTCGATTAGCAATCAAAAAAGCACCGGGACACAGGGAGTATAAATGAAAAAAGCTAAAAAACTAAAAAAACTAAAAAAAGGCAAAAACTACAAAAAAAACTAAAAACTAATAAAAAAAATAAAAAAGCTAAAAAACTAAAAAAACTAAAAAAAAGGTAAAAAACTAAAAAAACTAAAAACTAAAAAAAACTAAAAAAAAGGAAAAAACTGAAAAATAAGCTAAAATACAGGTAAAAACCAATAAAAAACTAAAAAAAAAACTGAAAAAACTAAAAAAAGGCAAAAACTACAAAAAAAACTAAAAACTAATAAAAAAAAGTAAAAAGCTAAAAAACTAAAAAAACAAAAAAAACTAAAAAAAGGTAAAAAACTAAAAAAATAAAAATAAAAAAAAATAAAAAAAAGGAAAAAACTGAAAAATAAGCTAAAATAAAGGTAAAAACCAATAAAAAACTAAAAAGAAAAAAAAGGAAAAAACTAAAAAAAATTTTCATCTAAAAAACTAAAAAAAACTAAAAAAGGTAAAAACTAAAACATCTAAAAAAGAAAAAAATAAATGACGACACTCAAAGAGAAAGCGACCAGGACAAAAGGAATGTTCGATTAGCAATCAACAAAGCACCGGGACACAGGGAGTATAAATGACGACCAGAACATAAGTAAAAAAAAAACTAACAAAACTAAAAAGAAGGTAAAAACTACAAAAAAACTAAAAACTAATAAAAAAAACTAAAAAATCTAAAAATCTAAATAAACTAAAAAAGAAAAAAAAAGGAAAAAAATAAAGGAGAAAAATAAAACTAAAAAACGAATGTATATACAGACCGGGACACCGGGATACAAATGACGACCGGGACACAGGGAATATAAATGACGACCGGGACACAGGGACACAACTACAACGGGGACACCGGGGGAAACAGGGGGATATAAATGACGACCGGGACACCGGGACAGGGAATGGTCGATTAGCAATCACCATCAACAAAGCTCAAGGGCAATCATTAGAATCATGAGGTATAGATCTGAATACAGATTGTTTTCCCATGGACCATTATATGTTGCATGTTCAAGAGTCGGTAAACCTGACAATCTATTTATATGCAAAGACAATGGGACAGCAAAGAATGTTGTATATTCGCAAGTTTT
>NW_027063438.1:0-20636 GCF_032884065.1 Artemia franciscana | reverse complement strand
AAATATCAACCCACCAAAGCTTTGCAATGGCACGCGACTTGCCGTAAAAAAAACAATAGAAAACCTAATAGAGGCCACAATCTTGACTGGGCCTTTTGAGGATGAGGCTATTCTTATTCCTCGCATTCCCATGATTCCAACGGTTGTTTTTGTTTTTGTCCATGGGAAAAATGATTGTTTTTCCCATGGACAATTGTACGTTGCATGTTCGAGGGTCGGTAAACCTGACAATCTATTTATATGCTGCGACAATTGGACAGCAAAGAATGTTGTATATTCGCAAGTTTTACGCAGTTAATTTGTATTGTATCTATCTATCTATATAAAAACGAGTTGTGTGTATGCATGTTTGTTTGTTTGTAAAAAGAGCGTTTGCATATGAGGTCATTATTAGTACATACAGCTTTGTATATGCACAGACAATGGGAAAGCCAAGAATGTTGTATATTCGCAATTTTTACGTAGTTTAACTCTGCAGACGAAATGAATGCTTGCCTGAAAAATTCTAATTTATGGGCACACGTAAAAATATTAAAATTAACTACAAATATGCGTGTCCGATTGCAAAACGATGACTCTGGTCAAACATTTTCAGATCAATTGCTGGCAATTGGAAACGGAAAGCTCCCAGTAGTGGAAAAGCCAAAAATGTTGTATATTCGCAATTTTTACGTAGTTTGAAACACATATATAAATCTATCTATATTCACAGGTGGGACACAGGGACACAACTACAGTGGCGCGTAACTAATATGGCGCGTAACGACTTACGCGCGCGGGGGGGCTTGGGGGGCGCGAAGCACCCCACCAACTAGGTGTTGGGGTGGCGCGAAGCGCCACCCCAACAGCTAGTATATATATATATATCTATATATATAAAAATAAGTTGTCTGTCTGTCTGTGGATCAGGTGACGTCATGTTTCTGTGTTGACTGACGTCATGAAATTAGTTGTCGTCATTTTTCCTATGACGGTGACGTCATTAATGGTATTTAAGATATGCGTTCACGGAAAAAAGTTTAATTGTAAAATGACTGAAGGACCTACAATGGCAACAGCCGAGGAAGCTGCTCAAAGAGTCTATGCTAAAAAACTTGCTGCTGATAGAGAAAGTAAGAAAAGAAAGCGTGCCGAGGAATCACAAGAACAGCAAGAAAACAGGCTTGCAGCTGATAGAGAAAGTAAGAAAAGAAAGCGTGCCGAGGAATCACAAGAACAGCAAGAAAACAGGCTTGCGGCTAAAGAACGCAAAACCGCGCAGTTAGATGAAAATCCACCTGGAAAGCGAGAGTCAAAACATATCAAAACTGAAAATGATAGCGATGATGATTGGGTTTGGGATTTTGACTTGGATAAGGTCATCAATGCCTACCAGATTTAAGTTAAAAAACAAAGGTTCGGCGATATGTACTTCATAGTGACGCTGAAAAATAAAGAAGAAAAAAAAACTGAAAAAATGTAAAAAACTAAAAAAAAACTAAAAAGAAAAAACACTGAAAGATAAATTAAAGACCGGGACACAAATGACGACCGACACAGAGGGAATGTACTTCATAGTGACGCTGAAAAATAAAGAAGAAAAAAAAACTGAAAAAATGTAAAAAACTAAAAAAAAACTAAAAAGAAAAAACACTGAAAGATAAATTAAAGACCGGGACACAAATGACGACCGACACAGAGGGAATATAAATGACGACCAGGAACCTCAAAGAAAAATTACAGACTGGGATACCCGGACACAAATCACGACCGGGAATATAAATGACGACCGGGACGCAGGGACACAACTACAACGGGGACGCCGGGGGCACAGGCGGGATATATGATTGACGACTGAGACACAGGGATTGTTTGAATAGAAATTACAGACCGGGGCACCGGGACACAAATGACGACCGGGACACTGGGACACAGGGAATATAAATGACGACCGGGACACTCAAAGAGAAAATACAAACTGGGACACCAGGACACAAATGACGACTGGGACACAGGGAATATTAATGCTATTTATATGCACAGACAATGGGACAGCGAAGAATGTTGTATATTCGCATGTTTTACGTAGTTAAAAATATATATTTATATCTATCTCTATGCACAGGTGGGACACAGGGACACAGCTACAATGGCGCGTAACTAATATGGTGCGTAACGACTTACGCGCGCGGGGGGGCTTGGGGGGCGCAAAGCACCCCACCAACTAGGTGTTGGGGTGGCACGAAGCGCCACCCCAACAGCTAGTATATATATATATATATATATATATATATATATATATATATATATATATATATATATATATATATATATATATAAATATATATATATATTTTCTTTTTAGTTTTTTTGTAGTTGTTACCTTTTTTAGTTTTTTTCTTCTTTTGTATTAATGCTAAAGCCAAGGTTCAAACCTGGAGCCTCTCGGACCTAGAACCTGAAACATAACGCTTTACCAACTCAGCTACTTCGGCTTGAATACATTCGTTTTGAGCAGCTTCCTCGGGTGTTACCATTGTAGGTTCTTCAGTCATTTTACAATTAGAAATTTCTTTTTCAACGGTCTTCTTACAATTAAAAATTTTTCTTTGAACGATATTCTTAAATACCTGTGTCCTGGTCGTCATTTATATTCCCTGTGTCCCGATCGTCATTTGTGTCCCGGTATACCAGTCTGTAATTTCTCTTTGAGTGTCCCGGTCATTATTTATATTCCCTCTGTCCCGGTCGTCATTTGTGTCCCGGTCTGTGTCCCGGTCGTCATTTGTGTCCCGGTCTGTAATTTATCTTTGAATGTTTTTTCTTTTTAGTATTTTTTAGTTTTTTACATTTTTTCTTTTTTCAGTTTTCTTTTTCTTCTTTATTTTTCAGCTTCACTATGAAATACATATCGCCGAACCTTTGTTTTTTTAACTAAAATCTGGTAGGCATTGATGACCTTATCCAAGTCAAAATCCCAAACCCAATCATCATCGCTATCATTTTCAGTTTTGATATGTTTTGACTCTCGCTGTCCAGGTGGGTCTTCATCTAAATGCGCGGTTTTGCGTTCTTTAGCCTCAAGCCTGTTTCCTTGCTGTTCTTTTGATTCCTCGGCACGCTTTCTTTTCTGACTTTCTCTATCAGCAGCAAGTTTTTTGGCATAGACTCTTTGAGCATCTTCATCGGCTTTTGCCATGGTAAGTTCATCAGTCATTGTAAACTTAAATATTAATAGATTTCTACGTGAACATATGTCTTAAATATCTTGAATGACGTCACCGTCAAAGCAAAAATGACGACAACTAATTTCATGACGTCAGCCGACACAGAAACATGACGTCACCTGATCCACAGACAGACAGACAACTTATTTTAATATATAGACTAGCTGTTGGGGTGGCGCTTCGCGCCACCCCAACACCTAGTCGGTGGGGCGCTTCGCGCCCCCCCCCAAGCCCCCCCGCGCGCTTAAGTCGTTACGCGCCATATTAGTTACGCGCCATTGTAGTTGTGTCCCTGTGTCCCACCTGTGAATAGAGATAGATATAAATATATGTTTTTAACTACGTAAAACATGCGAATATACAACATTCTTCGCTGTCCCATTGTCTGTGCATATAAATAGATCGTCAGGTTTACTGACTCTTGAACATGCAACATATAATTGTCCATGGGAAAAACAATCCGTATTCAGATATATACCTCATTATTCTAATGATGTGTCCCTGTGTCCCGGTCGTCATTTATATTCCCTGTGTCCCGGTCGTCATTTGTGTCCCGGTGTCCCAGTTTGTAATTTCTCTTTGAGTGTCCCGGTCGTCATTTATATTCCCTGTGTCCCGCTCGTCATTTGTGTCCCGGTGTCTATATATCCGGCCTGTGCCCCCGGCGTCCCCGTTGTAGTTGTGTCCCTGTGTCCCGGTCGTCATTTATATTCCCTGTGTCCCGGTCGTGATTTGTGTCCGGGCGTCCCAGTCTGTAATTTCTCTTTGAGGTTCCCGGTCGTCACTTATATTCCCTCTGTCTCGGTCGTCATTTGTGTCCCGGTCTGCAATTTCTCTTTGAGTGTTTTTTCTTTTTAGTTTTTTTTTTAGTTTTTTACCTTTTTTCTTTTTTCAGTTTTCTTTTTCTTCTTTATTTTTCAGCGTCACTATGAAGTACATATCGACGAACCTTTGTTTTTTTAACGTAAATCTGGTAGGCATTGATGACCTTATCCAAGTCAAAATCCCAAACCCAATCATCACTATCATTTTCAGTTTTGATATGTTTTGACTCTCGCTGCCCAGGTGGATTTTCATCTAACTGCGCGGTTTTGCATTCTTTAGCCGCAAGCCTGTTTTCTTGCTGTTCTTGTGATTCCCCGGCACGCTTTCTTTTCTTACTTTCTCTATCAGCTGCAAGCCTGTTTTCTTGCTGTTCTTGTGATTCCTCGGAACGCTTTTTTTTCTTACTTTCTCTATCAGCAGCAAGTTTTTTGGCATAAACTCTTTGAGCAGCTTCCTCGGCTGTTGCCATTGTAGGTTCTTCAGTCATTTTACAATTAAACATTTTTCCGTGAACAAATGTCTTAAATACCGTTAATGACGTCACCGTCATAGCAAAAATGACGACAACTAACTTCATGACGTCAGCCGACACAGAAACATGACGTCACCTGATCCACAGACACACAGACAGACAACTTATTTTTATATAAACTTATTAAACTTATATTTTTAAAATCAGCATTAAAATGCGATTCTTTTGATGTAGCTATTGGTATTAAAATTCCATTTTTAAACATTGACAAATCGAAGACCAGGGCCATCACAACCTCGCCACTTGTTCTCCATTGCAAAAACGAGAATCTAGAAAAAGTCCAGGAGTTCAAGTACCTGGGTAGCTGGATTGATCGAGATGGAGAGATATCGACCGAGAATAAACGTAGAATTGGACAAGCTACTGGTGCCTTCAATAGAATGAAGCCTATTTGGAGAAGTAATAAATATTCAATGCCACTGAAGCTTCGACTCTTCAACAGCAATGTACTCTCAATTCTCCTTTACGCAAGTGAATGTTGGGAAATAAACACCCAGCTTGAAAAAAGGATCCTTGTATTTGAAAATATGATCCTCAGAAAATGTTGAATACAAGCTGGCAACAAAAATTACAAATATAGAAATATAGAAACATATGACCGAGATCTGAGGACGGCCGGCACCTCACTAATACCTGAATGGGAAGACGTCATCGCTGCAGCACCAATGCAAGACGAATGGAGAGGCTTTGTCGACGCCCTATGCGCCATCGATGGCTCTGGAAGAACTAAGGTCTAAGGTAAGAATTCCTTCTTAACTATATTCAGACAAAATACTTTGGTTCAAATATGATTGACAAATCCAGTTTTTTTTAACCCTTGAAAATGGTATTGCATTATATGCAAGTATATTTACAAATCTACATTATAACAATGTAAAAAAAAAAAATCCTGTTTTGATCTTGTATAGAAGCGCTACTCGAATTGTATAGAAAATTGCTACTCGAATTGTATGGAAAGTTTAGTTTTTCGTAAAAAAAATATTTTTATATTCAAAACTATTTTTGTTAATAATGAAAAGTCTTTAAATGCATAAAACTGTCTTTAAAATCTGCTATTAAACATTTTTCTGTGATTTTCCAGTGTCTTGCTAGCTTAGGAGAAAGAAAAGAAAAGAGATGCCCATGCTACAGTTTATACAGCTGTTAAACAGCTGTGTATGATATTCCATTGCCCCAGAAGCTAAAGAGTAAAAAACACAAGGAAAAAAGATGCCTTTAATTCAGAATATTCTAGTTGCAGCAACTGTTCTTGTTTAATCCGTCTCATTATTGAAAGTCTACTGTTGATTCTATTGCTAGCAATACTCATCTAATTCCATACTGCAGTTTAATGAGCAAATTATGTAATTTTTTCCGAAGGTTTAATTGCTTTTGATATTTGAGAAATGCATAAATTTTTCGCGGGAAATTGAAGAATAGATGGAAAAGTAATATTAATTTAAAAAGTAATAAAAAGTAAATTAATTTTTTTAGCAATAGATGATTTCACACATCTGACAAATTGTCCTATACGGTCACAACGAAATCTGAAATTAAGAATACCTTTTAAAATGTCTTTCAAGATTATGAATTTTATTCAATTTTACATTGGAGTTCTTTCAGTCGAGGCCCTTAGTTGTGGTTATAAGAGTCCAACTGACAAGATATGCACGGCAAGTTTAATTGGTGCTATTGAAGAGTTAACGGTTGAAGAGAAGAATCCAGTTTCCAATTGGTCCACAGAAAGAAGAGACACGTACAAAATAAAAGTAAAAAATGTCTACAGTAAACCCGCTCGTGTGAATCCGCTAGATAATGTCATAGATGATATTATCGTTATAGACTGTGCTCGAAAACTGATGCTCGACTGTCAGATGAGCATAACTGTCGGGAAAACATATGCTTTGGCTACTAAATTAGAAAAACATAAAGACAATGGCAAAGTGGCTATGAAAATACGAGATTTATGCTATACTTGGTATATGGATGTTGAAGAACTTAATGATAAACAAAGAAAATGGTTGCAAGAGGTGCGAGAAAATTGCAAAAAATGCATCCGTTTGCCAAAGACCAACTGCATCCCGTTTCCTGAATCTAACTCTGAAAAGGCTTCATGGAGGTTGTAATAATATTAGCCATAGTCTTTGGAGGCCTCTTTGGGGCTGCAATGGTTTTTGGAGCTTTCATTTGTTGGAGACAAAATAGGGTTTCAACAGTAGCTGGCAACCCAGTAAGAAACGATCACGTCCCATAGTAAAAAATACAATATCAGGGTTGCAGCGGTAACTAGCAGCCTAGTAGAGACGATCACTTCCCACAGTAAAAACTGTAATACCCCAAAAATCCTTAAAAATAGTGTCAGCTCAAAACAAGAAGTAAACTTCTAGAACCGACTAGTCTGAACCCCCAATATAGGAAACTTACCGTCTCTTCGTTTGAACAACAAGGAAAATCGATTGGCTTGAAAAACATGGAAAGTGGCTGAAACCACGATATTTTGCATCGAAAGCATCTTTCTTCTTTTCTGTTTTATTCTCCCTAGTTAGAGGAGTACTGAAACATCATAGAGATATACTTAATAGCTCATTTTAAAACAAATTGATGGATTTGAAAACATTTCGTAGTTAACAAAATAATTTCTAAAATAAAATACTTCTTTTCTGAAAAACTGCATTTTTGTATAACACTTGAGTAAAAAAGGTTATTAACATCTTCTTGCTCATTAAGATAAAAATAAGATTTCATTTTTAACATTAATCCATGTTTCAGCAACGATAATATTTTGTATCGAGGGCATCCTTTTTTCTGTCCGTTTTTTTTCCACTATGAGAGAGCTATGTACTGAGAAATCACAGACCGGTTTAATGACTCATCTTTAAGAAAATTGCGACATCTAGTGCCTTTTGTAATTTAAAACAAAAAGTTTATAAAATAGGGCCGCTTTTTACTAAAAACTGCATTTTTATGTTTAAGATGAATCATAATCTCAGGTTTTAGCCAGGTCGTCTCTTACTGCTATTACATAAAAAAAACTATTTTTTTTAACTGAAAGTAAGGAGCGGCATTAAACTTAAAACGAACAGAAATTACTCCGTATATGAAATGGGTTGTCCCCTCCGCAATCCCTCGCTCTTTACGCTAAAGCTTTTAATTGTTTTAAAAACGGAATTGTGGCAAAGAGCGAGGGATTGAGGAGGGGACAACCTATTTCATATACGGAGTAATTTCTGTTCGTTTTAAGTTTTAATGTCGTTCCTTACTTTCAGTTAAAAAAAAACTACTTTTCTTTTATGTAATTTTTGAACGTTTTTGAATAAATGCATGTTTGATTTTGGTTCTCGATCTGTGGATCAGGTGACGATCCACAAAAAAGGTAAAAAACTAAAAACTAAAAAAAAAACTGAAAAAACTAAAAAAAAGGCAAAAACTACAAAAAAAACTAAAAACTAATAAAAAAAATAAAAAAGCTAAAAAACTAAAAAAACTAAAAAACTAAAAAAACTAAAAACTAAAAAAAAAACTTAAAAAAAGGAAAAAACTGAAAAATAGAAGAGAAAAAGAAAACTAATAAAATTAAGAATAAAATAAAAAAAAATAAAAAAGATAAAAACTAAAAAAAAAGTAAAAAGAAAAAACGAAAAAAACTAAAAAAGCTAAAAAAAAAGGTAAAAACCAATAAAAAACTAAAAAGAAAAAAAGGAAAAAAAAACTAAAAAAACTACACTAAAAAAAAAAACTTAAAAAAAAGGAAAAAACTGAAAAATAGAAGAGAAAAAGAAAACTAATAAAATTAAGAATAAAAATTAAAAAAAATAAAAAAGATAAAAACTAAAAAAAAAGTAAAAAGAAAAAACGAAAAAAACTAAAAAAGCTAAAAAAAAGGTAAAAACCAATAAAAAACTAAAAAGAAAAAAAGGAAAAAAAACTAAAAAAAATTTTCATCTAAAAAACTAAAAAAAACTAAAAAAGGTAAAAACTAAAAGAACTAAAAAAGAAAAAAAACTAAAAAAAGGAAAAAAACTGAAAAATAAAGGAGAAACAATCTAAATAAATGACGACACTCAAAGAGAAAGCGACCGAGACAAAAGGAATGTTCGATTAGCAATCAACAAAGCACCGGGACACAGGGAGTATAAATGACGACGACCGGGACACAGGGACATAACTACAAAGGGGACGCCGGGGTGCACAGGGGGATATATAAATGAATAAAATTAAGAATAAAATAAAAAAAAATAAAAAAGATAAAAACTAAAAAAAAAAGTAAAAAGAAAAAACGAAAAAAACTAAAAAAGCTAAAAAAAAGGTAAAAACCAATAAAAAACTAAAAAGAAAAAAAGGAAAAAAAAACTAAAAAAACTAAAAACTAAAAAAAAACTTAAAAAAAAGGAAAAAACTGAAAAATAGAAGAGAAAAAGAAAACTAATAAAATTAAGAATAAAAATAAAAAAAAATAAAAAAGATAAAAACTAAAAAAAAAAAGTAAAAAGAAAAAACGAAAAAAACTAAAAAAGCTAAAAAAAAGGTAAAAAACCAATAAAAAACTAAAAAAGAAAAAAAGGAAAAAAACTAAAAAAAATTTTCACCTAAAAAACTAAAAAAAAATAAAAAAGGTAAAAACTAAAAGAACTAAAAAAGAAAAAAAACTAAAAAAAGGAAAAAAAATGAAAAATAAAGGAGAAACAATCTAAATAAATGACGACACTCAAAGAGAAAGCGACCGGGACAAAAGGAATGTTCGATTAGCAATCAACAAAGCACCGGGACACAGGGAGTATAAATGACGACGACCGGGACACAGGGACATAACTACAAAGGGGACGCCGGGGTGCACAGGGGGATATATAAATGACGATGGCGACTCAGGGAATGGTCGATTCACAGGTGGGACATAGGGACACAACTACAATGGCGCGTAACTAATTTGGCGCGTAACGACTTACGCGCGCGGGGGGCTTGGGGGGGGCGCGAAGCGCCCCCACCAACTAGGTGTTGGGGTGGCGCGAAGCGCCACCCCAACAGCTAGTATATATATATATATATATATATATATATATATATATATATATATATATATATATATATATATATATATATATATATATATATATATATATGTTTTTAACTACGTAAAACTTGCGAATATACAACATTCTTCGCTGTCCACTGGTCTGTACATATAAATAGATTGGCAGGTTTACCGACTATTGAACATGCAACATATAATTGTCCATGGAAAAATAATCCGTATTTAGATCTATACCTCATGATTCTAATGATTGCCCTTGAGCTTTGTTGATGGTGATTGCTAATCGAACATTCCCTGTGTCGCCGTCGTCATTTATATATCCCCCTGTGCTCCCCGGCGTCCCCGTTGTAGTTGTGTCCCTGTGTTCCGGTCGTCATTTATATTCCCTGTGTCCCGGAGGTCATTTGTGTCCCGGTGTCCCAGTCTGTAATTTCTCTTTGAGTGTCCCGGTCGTCATTTATAATCCCTGTGTCCCGGTCGTCATTTGTGTCCCGGTCTGTATGTACATTCGTTTTTGAATTGGTCGTTTTTTTAGTTTTTAGTTTTTTACCTTTTTTTTAGTTTTTTTAGCTATACCTCATGATTCTAATGATTGCCCTTGAGCTTTGGTATGGTGATTGCTAATCGAACATTCCCTGTGTCCCAGACGTCATTTTTGTCCCGGTGTCCCGGTCTGTATATCCATTCGTTTTTGAATTGGTATATGATGAAATAATTTTTTGTGTTTTTCCCCTTTTTTTCTTTTCAGGTTTTTACCTTTCTTTAGTTTTTTTAGTTCTTTTTATTATTTTTTATTTTTTTATTTTTTCTTTTTAGTTTTTTTTGTAGTTTTTACCTTTTTAGTTTTATTTTTATTTTTTTTAGTTTTGTTTTTCTCCTTTATTTTTCAGTTTTTTTCCTTTTTTTATTTTTTCTTTTTTAGTTTTTTTATTAGTTTTTAGGTTTTTTCTTTTTAGTTTTTTTTTGTGGTGTTTACATTTTTTAGTTTTTTTTTTAGTTTTTAGTTTTTTTTTTGTAGTTTTTACCTAGCCAAGGTTTGAACCAACAACCTCTCGGACCTAGAACCTGCAACATAACGCGTTACCAACTCAGCTACTTTGGGCTTGAATACATTCGTTTTTGAATTGGTATATGATGAAATAATTCAGACGTCATATGCGGAAAGACAGACAGACAGACATAACACATATACAACTTATTTTTATATATATACCCCAACATTGCCCCAACACTGAGTTGGTGGGGCGCTTCGCGCCCCCCCCCCAAGCCCCCCCGCCCGCGTAAGTCGTTACGCGCCATATTAGCTACGCGCCATTGTAGTTGTGTCCCTGTGTCCCACCTGTGAATATAGATAGATTTATATATGTGTTTCAAACTTCGTAAAAATAGCGAATATACAACAATTTTGGCTTTCCCATTGTCTGTGCATATACAAAGCCGTATGTACTAATAATGACGTCATATGCAAACGCTCTTTTTACAAACAAACAAACATGCATACACACAACTCTTTTTTATATAGATAAATAGATAGATAGATACAATACCAATTAACTGCGTAAAACTTGCGAATATACAACATTCTTCGCTGTCCAATTGTCGCTGCATATAAATAGATTGTCAGGTTTACCGACCCTCGAACATGCAACGTACAATTGTCCATGGGAAAAACAATCAGTATTAAGATCTATACCACATTTTTCTAATGATTGACCTTGAGCTTTGTTAATGGTGATTGCAAATGCTAATCGAATTGGGAATTGCAATCTTTTAAATTGAAAAGGCAGATCCGTTGGAATCATGAGAATGCGAGGAATAAGAACAGCATCACCCTCGCAACGTGCATTCAATTCAGAATTTCTATCACTGATGAAGTACAATTGTAAAAATTTATGATTCTCGCCTGAGAATGGCAGAAGGGACCCTGCTCTATGATAAATTTGCCCTTTTACTTTGAAAATAGACATAAATTGATCTGGATTTTCGATTTGGGCTCCAAACGACGTCATTTGGAAACATGAGTTATATTTTCTGATTTGTTTCAAAAAACGCTTAGATTCTGACGTAGTTCCAGTAAGGAAAGTCTTCAATGGCTCTGGTGGTGCAACCAATAGAGGAAGTTTAACTTTTCCTGAGGCGCAACACATTCCCATTGTTTCACCATTGAATTTCAAGACCTTGCAATAGGGACAAATTTTAGACATAGTCCCGATTTGAACACATCTACTCAAGCTATAATCATCGACTGGGCTGTACCTGAATGCCAGGCGATAACTTTCAGGTTGCTCTGATTCCTCGGCACGCTTTCTTTTCTTACTTTCTCTATCAGCAGCAAGCCTGATATCTTGCTGTTCTTGTGATTCCTCGGCACGGCTTCTTTTTTCGCTTTCTCTTTTAGCAGCAACTCTGGTTTCATGTTGCTCAGGTAGTTCCTCGGCACGCCTTCTTTTTTCACTTTCTCTTTTAGCAGCAAGTCTGGTTTCATGGTGCTCTGGTAGTTCCTCGGCACGCCTTCTTTTTTCACTTTCTCTTTTAGCAGCAAGTCTGCTTTCTTGTTGCTCTGGTAGTTCCTCGGCACGCTTTCTGTTCTTTCTTTCTCTATCAGCCTCAAGCCTGTTTCCTTGCTGTTCTTTTGATTCCTCGGCACGCTTTCTTTTCTGACTTTCTCTATCAGCAGCAAGTTTTTTTGGCATAGACTCTTTGAGCATCTTCCTCGGCTGTTGCCATTGTAAGTTCATCAGTCATTTTAAAGTTAAACATTAATAGATTTCTACGTGAACGCATGTCTTAAATATCTTTAATGACGTCACCGTCATAATAAAAATGACGACAACTAACTTCATGACGTCAGTCAACACATAAACATGACGTCACCTGACAGACACATCCACAGACATAGGATGTGTCATGTCTGTGGTCACACAATCGTTTCCCAATTGCAACATCTTTTCCACGAAAATAATAATTTAGTGCGTCTGTTCAAAACAGCCATCGATTTGATGCCTACTGATACGCATAAAATTGTTATTTCCGCTGACAAAACGCCTCCTGGCCAACATGTGCGTAGATACAATGCTCCAACTATCGACGAAGTGGCAATCGTTATGGTCGGTGATCAGTTTTTACCTCGAGATATTATTCTTCATAAGCGAAACGCTCAGTTGTTAAGAATTGCTAAAACTCATCAATGCTACGATGCCCTACAATATCCTATCATTTTTTGGTATGGAGCCGACGGCTATCACTTTAATATTAAATTGATGAATCCAGCCACTAACAAAGAAATGAATAAGAAATGCAGTGCAATTCATTATTATTCCTATAGACTAATGATTCGGCAGGATGAAGAAAATTATATTTTAAAATGCCGTGAATTGTTTCACCAATTTGTCGTTGATATGTATGCTAAAATTGAATCAGAACGTTTGCTATATATCCGCCTGAATCAGACCAAGCTCCGCTCTGAACAATACATTCATTTGCGAGATGCAGTTATAAATGACGGTAATACCACAAACGTTGGAAGATTAACAATTTTACCTTCGTCATATGCTGGCAGTCCCCGTCATATGCATGAATATGCTCAAGATGCTATTGCGTATGTTCGTCTCTATGGTCGTCCAGATTTATTTATTACATTTACATGTAATCAATCTTGGGACGAGATACTGCAGCTTTTACTTCAAGGACAATCGGCGGTTCATAGACATGACATTACGGCCCGTGTCTTCCGGCAAAAGTTGAAATCACTGATAAACTACATAGTAAAACTTGAAGTGTTTGGTTCAGTGCGATGCTGGATGTACTCAGTGGAATGGCAAAAACGAGGTTTGCCACACGCACATATACTAATCTGGCTACATAAAAAAATTACTTCGAACGAAATTGATGATGTGATTTCCGCTGAAATACCTGATGAAAATGTCGATAAGGGGTTACATGATATTATTGTAAAAAATATGATACATGGACCTTGCGGTGCACTGAGCGAAAATTCACCATGCATGGCCAAAGGAAGGTGCACAAAGCAATATCCTCGACTTTTAGTATCCAACACTTTTACTGGCAATGATGGTTACCCACAATATAGAAGATCTACTGAAGATGGCGGTAAAACAGCAATAATAAAGAAGCGTAACGGTACCACCATCGAAGTAGATAACCAGTGGGTTGTTCCATATTCCCCATTATTATCAAAAACATTTAATGCACACATAAACGTCGAATACTGTAACTCCGTAAAGGCAATCAAATACATATGTAAATACGTCAACAAAGGCAGTGACATGGCAGTTTTTGGCTTGCAGCCCAAAATCAAAGATATCGACGAAATCGTACAATATCAGGCTGGAAGATACATAAGCAGTAATGAAGCTGTTTGGCGAATTCTTTCATTTCCGATACATGAACGTAGTCCAGCTGTTGTTCACTTAGCGGTACATTTACAGAATGGTCAACGTGTTTATTTCTCGGAAACCAACGTGCAACAAAGAGCCCTGAATCCACCGGATACAAAATTAACAGCTTTCTTTTCGCTTTGCAAAAATGATTCTTTTGCAAAAAAAACTGCTGTATACTGAAGTGCCTTCGTATTACACGTGGAATACTAAAAATAAAGTATTTGAACGTCGAAAACAGGGTAAGTCAGTCGACGGTCAACCTACCATCTTCAAAGATACCACGATAGGAAGACTCTACACCATTCACCCCAATCAACATGAATGCTTCTTTCTACGCCTGCTTTTGGTGAATGTACCCGGTCCGACATCCTTTGAGTATTTGAGAACAGTAAACGGTACTATACATGACACTTACCGTAGTGCATGCCAAGCTCTGAATTTATTGGAGAATGACCAACACTGGGATAACTGCATCAATGACGCGTGCGAAACGTCAACCCCAAGTCAAATTCGTGCATTGTTTGACATCATTTTAACAACTTGCTCTCCATCAGCTCCTACAGAGTTATGGGAAAAATATAAGTCAAAAATGTCTGAAGATATACTCCATCGAAAACAGTTAGAGACGTCAGATATGACTTTTGATTTTACATCAGAAATTTATAACTACACTTTAGTTATTATATAAGATTTGTGCGTACGTATGGCAAACAAACCTCTTCCGGATTTGGGAATGCCTACACCTAACCGTATCGCTGCTGTTTCGACATGTGTAGAATTGGATCGTGAACAAAGTTACAGTAAGAGTGATCTATTGTCGTATGTACAAAATAACATTTCCAAGTTAACGTCGGAACAAAAAGACATTTATGATACGATAATGCACTGTGTCGATAACAACGTTGGAGAAATTTTCCTTTTGGATGCACCAGGAGGTACTGGTAAAACGTTTGTGATAAAACTGATTCTGGCATCAATTCGATCAAAAAATGATATAGCGTTGGCAATTGCGTCGTCCGGAATAGCCGCAACATTGCTGCCTGGTGGAAGAACTGCTCATTCCGCTTTGAAATTGCCCCTGAATTTGCATTCTACAGAAACTCCCACGTGCAATATTTCCAAATCATCTGGGATGGGTAAAGTATTGCAGCAATGCAAACTTATTATTTGGGATGAGTGCACAATGGCACACAAAAAATCGCTCGAGGCTCTGGATCAATGCTTGAAAGATTTGTGAGGGAAGTCGAAACCCTTTGGCAGCACATTAATATTGGTTGCGGGAGATTTCAGGCAAACATTACCTATAATACCTAGATCAACTCCTGCAGACGAAATGAATGCTTGCCTGAAAAATTCTAATTTATGGGCACACGTAAAAACATTAAAATTAACTACAAATATGCGTATCCGATTGCAAAACGATGACTCTGGTCAAACATTTTCAGATCAATTGCTGGCAATTGGAAACGGAAAGCTCCCAGTAGACTCAATTTCAGGACGTATACAACTACCTGTTGATTTCTGTAATTTAGTGACGTCCAAAATGAATTGATTGAAAAAGTATTTCCGAATATTCTAAAAAATTATAAAAATAATAAATGGCTAAGTGAAAGAGCGATTCTCGCACCCAAAAATATAGACGTCCACGAAATCAACAATATTGTTTTGACCAAGATTCGAGACCAGGCAGTCCTTTACAAGTCAGTCGACACAGTTTTGGAACCAAATGAAGCGGTTAATTATCCATCTGAATTTTTAAATTCCATGGATCCTTCAGGGTTTCCACTACACGTGCTACAAGTAAAAATAGGCGTACCAATAATACTTTTAAGAAATATCAACCCACCAAAGCTTTGCAATGGCACGCGACCTGCCGTAAAAAAAAACATTGGAAAACCTAATAGAGGCCACAATCTTGACAGGGCCTTTTGAGGGTGAGGCTGTTCTTATTCCTCGCATTCCCATGATTCCAACGGATCTGCCTTTTCAATTTAAAAGATTGCAATTCCCAATTCGATTAGCATTTGCAATCACCATTAACATAGCTCAAGGTCAATCATTAGAAAAATGTGTTATAGATCTTAATACTGATTGTTTTTCCCATGGACAATTGTATGTTGCATGTTCGAGGGTCGGTAAACCTATCTATTTATATGCAGCGACAATTGGACAGCGAAGAATGTTGTATATTCGCAAGTTTTACGCAGTTAATTTGTATTGTATCTATCTATCTATATAAAAACGAGTTGTGTGTATGCATGTTTGTTTGTTTGTAAAAAGAGCGTTTGCATATGACGTCAGTATTAGTACATACGGCTTTGTATATGCACAGACAATGGGAAAGCCAAGAATGTTGTATATTCGCAATTTTTACGTAGTTTGAAACACATATATAAATCTATCTATATTCACAGATGGGACACAGGGACACAACTACAATGGCGCGTAACTAATATGGCGCGTAACGACTTAGGCGCGCGGGGGGGCTTGGGGGGGCGCGAAGCTCCCCACCAACTAGGTGTTGGGGTGGCGCGAAGCGCCACCCCAACAGCTAGTTTTTAATACAGATCTTAAAATGACAGAAGAACCTACAATGGCAGAAGAAACAGCCGAGGAAGCTGCTCAAAGAGCTAATGTCAATAAGGTTGCGGCTAATAGAGAAAGTAAGAAAAGAAAGCGTGCCGAGGAATCACAACAACAGCGTGAATACAGGCTTGCGGCTAATAAAGAAAGTATGAAAAGAAAGCATGCCGAGGAATCACAACAACAGCGTGAAAACAAGTTTACGTCTCAAAGAGAAATCACCAAAAGAAAGCGTGCCGAGGAATCACAAGAGCAACCTGAAACAACCTGGACAGCGAGAGTCAAAACGTATCAAAACTGAAAATGATAGCGATGATGATTGGGTATGGGATTTGACTTGGACAAGGTTATCAATGCCTACCAGATTTTAGTTAAAAAACAAAGGTTCGGCGATATGTATTTCATAGTAACGAAAGACAAGTCAAGGTAAAACAAACCAAACAACTTGAAAGTGATACTGATGATAAAAAAAAACGACACTGAAAGGACTATCGTTTCCCAGTTGCAACATCTTTTCCACATAAATAAAAATTTAGTGCTTCTGTTCAAAACAGCAATCGAATTGGTGCCTACTGATACGCAACTATCAACGAAGTGGCAATCGTTATGGTCGGTGATTTGTATATGAAGTCAAAGGCTTTGTATATGACGTCATTATAAGTATATAAGAAGGCGTTTCAAAGAGAAGCTTTTATTAAACTCATCGATGCTACGATGCCCTACAATATCCTATCATTTTTTGGGATGGAGCCGACGGCTATCACTTTAATATTAAATTTATAAATCCAGCCACTAACAAAGAAATGGATAAGAAATTCATCGCAATGAAATATTATGCCTATAGATTAATGATTCTTCATTTATTAGATTTATATAAAATCCATCTTGGGATTAGATACAACAGCTTTTACATCCTGGACAATCGCCGGTTCATAGACATGACATTACGGCCCGTGTCTTCCGGCAAAAGTTGCTCTCCTTCATCTCTTACAGAGTTATGGGAGAAATACAAATCGCAAATGGCAGAGAATATACTCCACCGAACACGGCTAGAAAGGTCAGATAACTAACTGCACTTTAGTTATGATTGAAGATTTGTGCTGGTCTGTTGCAAACAAACTTCTCAAGCATTTGGAAATACCTTCACCTAATCGTACTGCTTCTATTTCTACATGTTTAGAATGGGATCGTGAACAAAGTTACAACATAATTGACCTATTGTCGTATGTTACAGACCGGGACACCGGGATACAAGGAATATAAATGACGACCGGGACACTCAAAGAGAAATTACAGACCGGGACACAAATGACAAGCGGGACACAGGGATATAAATGACGACGGGACACTCAAAGAGAAATTACAGACCGAGACACCGGGACACAAATGACGACCGGAACACAGGGAATATAAATGACGACCGGGACACAGGGATACAACTACAACGGGGACGCCGGAAGGGCACATGGGGGATATATAAATGACAACGGGGACACAGGGAAGATTTGATTAGCAATTACCATCAACAAAACCCAAGGGCAATCATTAGAAAAATGCGGTATAGATCTGAAGACGGATTTTTTTCCCATGGACAATTATATATTGCATGTTCAAGAGTCGGTAAACCTGACAATCTATTTATATGCACAGACAATGGGACAGCCAAGAATGTTGTATATTCGCAAGTTTTACGTAGTTAAAAACATATATATATCTATCTACATTTACAGGTGGGACACTGGGACACAACTACAATGGCGCGAAACTAATATGGCACGTAACAACTTACGCACGCGGGGGGCTTGGGGGGGGACGCACCCCAACCAACTAGGTGTTGGTGTGGCACGAAGCGCCACACCAAAAGCTAGTTATTTATAATAAATAGGGATTATGTAAATATCATCGGTATCATGGCTGTTGACATTTAAAATTTCAGTTACCCCATAGTAACTGAAATTTTAAAATAAATAATTTATAAACAAAAGTTACAGTACTACATCGTTCTTCCCCACAGCTAGCGGGCACTGTCACATAATATACAGCTTTTTAATGGCTAATTTTAAAGAAAACTGCTGTATTTAGAAGCCTCAAACTTTATATAACCAAGTTATTAAAATAGAATCACTTAAAAAAAAAAAACTTAATTCTTATGTACAAGCTAGATGAATGATGATCATAATCGTATGTTGTAACCATATATGACGAAATAAGTGAATATAACATTTATACACGTTTATCTTATATAATTTGTGTGTATATAATTTCATTTTTTTTTTTTTTTCTCAGATCAGGATCGCTAAAGTTGTTATGTATACTTAAAAAATATTTATGGTGTCTAATACTATAGTAAAGTTACATAAAGGTTTGATATAGTAACAGGCAGTGCAACAGCGCTATCTAAGTAAAGAACGATGTTGGCACAATTTATTTGTTTTTTTGTCTTAGACCAGGGTACTTCATATCGAAGGAGTTGTGATAAAAACTTCAAAAACGGCTCATTTGATTTGAAACTGAAATAGCTAGTGTCATTTTAACTATCGAAAGTGATTGGTGGGCATCTAACCCCCTCCCATGCCCACCCTTTTCCCAAACAGATTCCTCAAATTTTTAGACAGCCATTTTGTTCAACGAAGTTCAAAGGTCTGGAAATTATGTCTTTGAGAATGACATCCTCCAGAGCCCAAAAGGGCAGAGCTTGTAAGTTATGCCCATATACGTATATGTAAGCATATCTCAGTAAAAGGTTGTAAGGGCCGTATAAGGTCTTTATAGAAAGCGTCGTCGTAGAAACTTCAAAAAAAGTCTCAGAAATTAAGAGGGTTAGTGCCCCTTATGATAGTCAGAAATAATCGGAGGGAAAATGCCCCTTCCACGCCGAGCATTTCTCCAAACATTTCCGATAAAAATTTTGATATAGCCATTTTGTTGAATGTAGTTAAAAAGCTGGAAATCCTGTCTTTGAAGACGACAATCCCTCCCCCCACAGCCCTTAGGACAATGGTTGTAAGTTTTGCCCTTGGGGCATGTAAGGTTTCTATAAAAAGCTTTGCCGTAGAAGCTTCAAAAAGGGCTCATTTGATTGAAAATTGAGAGGATTGGTGCCTGTTTATTAGTCAAGAATTATCAGGGTACAATTTTCCCCCTCCCCCACACGGCTAACGAGAATAGTTAACCTTAAAAAATAATTTTTTTAGGCTAAACGAGAATACCGAAAAAAAAAGTTAATATTTCGAGAAAACAACCGCCTTTCTTCTCCAGCACGAACAAAATAATATATTCAAGGAATATGCTGAAGAAAAAACCCAACGAAACAAACGCGGAAAGTCAATGTAAAAAAACTAGATACCTATAAAAAAAAAGAAAAAGAAAAAAAAA
Organism: Artemia franciscana; assembly: GCF_032884065.1. Taxonomy (NCBI): domain Eukaryota; kingdom Metazoa; phylum Arthropoda; class Branchiopoda; order Anostraca; family Artemiidae; genus Artemia; species Artemia franciscana. Next base: position 707 of record NW_027063438.1, on the reverse strand, counting down.
TTCAAAAAAGCCAAAAATTATAAGAATTGAAACCAAATACTTAACAACCATAAACCGAGTCATTTGCCAATATACACAATTTGCACAAAATCAAAATAATTAGAATTGCAATTGACGGATACTAGCGTACAACTAAGAAATAAAAGAAAAATTCATTCCCTTAAAAAAACGAACCAGCAGTTAAATAAGTTGAAGAACTATGTCATCTGATTTCTGATTTTAAAAATTGCATTCCTTCCAGACACCCTGTAAGATCTAAAGAGTTAACAACTTTAATTATGTGATTGGGAAGGTGCTTCAAGCTTTATTTTAGGAATTACTGAAGCATCAGCTTCTCTTTTGAGACAACCAAAATATGACTCAATTTATTCTTAAACCACCGGAATCTCTATTCGAAACTAGACCTAAATTTTAGTATTTAAAAATTTCAATAGCTTTTCTGTAGTGAGATTCTTCTGCAAGGAATACAACTGTTAAAATCGAAAATCAGACGACAGAGTTCTTCAACTTATTTAATTGCTGGTTCGTTTTGTTTTTAGTGAATGAATTTAATTTTTTTTTTCTCAGTTGTTCGCTAGTATCCGTCGATGGCAGTTCTAATTTTTAAGACAATGTACAAATCACGAATATTGGCGAGTGACTCGCTTTATGGTTGTTAGGTATTTTGGTTTTTTCATTGTTTTTTTTTCACATTGACTTTCACGTTT